>NC_091160.1:41160801-41213301 GCF_040958095.1 Procambarus clarkii | reverse complement strand
CTCCACCGTAGCAAGAAGGGGCGGCGACCCCTCCACCGTAGCAAGAAGGGGGCGGCGACCCCTGGGCTGCTGCAGTCGTCCAGTACCCGGCCACATTGATTGACCTCATTCCGGCCCTCAGCCTCACAACGCCCCCCCCCCCGGCCCCCCACGTGTAGGTAGTACTCACAGTAACTATGAGAACCAGAGTACGCAGTTCAGTAACAAGGTGGTTGACGTGTGGGACCAATTACCGCGTAACGTGGTGGAGGTGGCGGCTCCCTCCATTGTTTCAAGCGCGGGTTGGACATGTATATGAGTGGGATTGGGTTATCTTGAGATGATTTCGGGGCTTTAGTGTCCCCGCGGCCTGGTCCTCGACCAGGCCTCCACCCCCAGGAAGCAGCCCGTGACAGCTGACTAACACCCAGGTACCTATTTTACTGCTAGGTAACAGGGGCATAGGGTGAAAGAAACTCTGCCCATTGTTTCTCGCCGGCGCTTGGGATCGAACCCAGGACCACAGGATCACAAGTCGAGGGTGCTTTCCGCTCGGCCGACCGGCTCCCTATGGGTGGTTACAGATAGGAGCTGCCTCGTATGGGCCAATAGGCCTTCTGCAGTTACCTTTGTTCTTATGTTCCTGTAACATATACACACTTACAACACTATTAGAAAGTACAAATCTGAAGTATGTTGACCAGACCACACACTAGAAGGTGAAGGGACGACCACGTTTCGGTCCGTCCTGGACCATTCTCAAGTCGATTGTGTCAAGTCGATTGTCAATCGACTTGAGAATGGTCCAGGACGGACCGAAACGTGGTCGTCCCTTCACCTTCTAGTGTGTGGTGTGGTCAACACACTTTAGCCTCGTTATTGTGACTCCTCGCCTACATACAATCTCAACTATTGGCTTGGACAAACCGGAGAACTATTTTTAACTTGTGTTGCTTTGACAAACTAGCCTAATCTTCCTAAGCTTAATACAGGATATCTGAGGCCTAATACAGTACATATATGTACTATATTAGGTGCTATATAGTACATATATGTACTATACTAGGAGCTATAGGAATATTTAAGTTTGTGTTATAGCTTCATATATTTCACCAGAATACCTTACTGGTTAGTACACTACTGTATAAGAGCTAAGAACGTACCAATTGTGACTGTTGGCCATAGTCACAATAGGTACTGTCTAAGCAGGAGGACGGGTTGTACTGGTTGTTACCGGGAAGTACGCCCACGCCCACGCGGTCACGCCCACGTCCACCCCTCTCGCGTGACCACGCACGCACGCACCCACGCACGCACGCACGCAAGCAAGAGCCTGACTTCACAGAGAGCTTCAACTGTAGATATGACAAAGCCCAATAGGCTCAGGAACCTGTACACCAATTGAGTTAGTTTTTTTCACCTGATGTCTCTGTTCACTTAGCAGTAAGTATAGGTACTGTATAAGAGCTAAGACGGGTAACACCTGTTTTTTTTCACCTGATGTCTCTGTTCACTTAGCAGTAAGTATAGATACTTGGGAATTAAACAGCTGCTTCCACGCACTCACCTAGTTGTGCTTGTGGGGGTTGAGCTCTGGCTCTTTGGGCCCGCCTCTCAACTGTCAATCAACTGTTTATTTTTCTTCCCTCATACGCATTCCCAGGAAGCAGCCCGTAGCAGCTGTCTAACTCCCAGGTACCTATTTACCGCTAGGTGAACAGGTGCATCAGGGTGAAAGAAACTCCGCCTCCACTGGGGATTGAACCCGGACCCTTAAGAGTACGAATCCCGAGCGGTGTCCCCTCAGCCGTCAGGCCCCGGGCTAATGGTCTAACCAACCTGGTCTCTTGACAAATCACCTCAGAATTTGGCCCTTTGTCCGTATGGCCGAAAATGGAATTTGAAAATGAAAAAAAAACTAAAAATAAATTTTGATTTTTTTTTTCCGAAACAGTAAGTTAAGGATCCTCTGTCAGGTTAGGAGGAAATTCTCCTAAAGCCTCAAAAGTCACGAAAAAACGTGAATTGAAAGTTTCCTCTTCTAACCTAACCGAGTAAGCCGGACGACTCAAATAGAAAACGGGACAGTACATTATTTTCGTGAGTCGATTTCATTTCATATTAAGTCCATTTTTGGCCGTAGCGCATACGGGCGGAAGGTGACGTTATTTTTAAGCAGACAACTAGTATTTTCTTGATCTACAACACCAGATCTGTGACTGCCCTGTTTCAGACCAAATGGTACGAGGTACTTGAGCTCTGTACCTACTTCATTCACTCACGAATATTTGAAAGATATTCTTGTGCTGTACCCAGAGTTCAAGGGCCAGATTCACGAAGCAGTTACGCAGGCAGTTACGAACCTGGGGCCAGATTCACGAAGCAGTTACGCAAATACTTACGAACCTGGGGCCAGATTCACGAAGCAGTTACGCAAGCACTTACGAACCTGGGGCCAGATTCACGAAGCAGTTACGCAAGCACTTACGAACGTGTACATCTTTCCTCAATCTTTGACACCTTTGGTTACATTTATTAAACAGTTTACAAGCATGAAAACTTGCCATTCAACTGTTGTTATTGTTATAAACAGCCTCCTGGTGCTTCCGAGCTCATTAACTGGTGGAGTCTCCGTGGTGTAGTGGTAAGACACTCGCCTGGCGTTCCGCGAGCGCTATGTCATGGGTTCGTATCCTGGCCGGGGAGGATTTACTGGGCACAATTCCTTAACTGTAGCCTCTGTTTAACGCAACAGTAAAATGTGTACTTGGATGTAACAAGGATTCTTCGCGGCGGGGATCGTATTCCAGGGACCATAGGATTAAGGACTTGCCCGAAACGCTACGCGTACTAGTGGCTCTACAACCATGTAACAACTCTTGTATATATCTCAAAAAAAAAAAAAAAAAAACTGTTTAATAATTGTAAACACAGCCGCCAAAGATTGAGAAAAGGTGTACAGGTTCGTCGGTGCTTGCGTAACAGCTTCGTGAATCTGGCCCCAAGTTCGTAAGTGCTTGCGTAACTGCTTCGTGAATCTGGCTCCAGGTTCGTAAGTGCTTGCGTAACTGCTTAGTGAATCTCACCCGTTCTCTCCTGGTTCCATGTATGACTAACCATCCTGTGAGATGGGGATAGTAGATGAACTTGAGCAAACTTATTCTACACAAGTTAATTTAAAAGTGGCTTCTTATTCACGAATTAAGGTAAGACTAACATATATTCTACATCCCTGTATATGAAAAACTTATAAATCTATAATACACATATATACAATTATCTATTAATGAAGTTTAGGACCGGATATGATATAAAGATTGACTTCAAGTTGGCTTACAAGACATGGAGGAACAGACTAGTGGATTCACTGATGGGGAGGGCTGAATGAGAGAGAGAGAGAGAGAGAGAGAGAGAGAGAGAGAGAGAGAGAGAGAGAGAGAGACAGAGAGAGAGAGAGAGAGAGAGAGAGAGAGAGAGAGAGAGAGAGAGAGAGAGAGAGAGAGAGAGAGAGAGAGAGAGAGAGAGAGACAGAGACAGAGAATGACAGAGAGAGAGAGAGAGAGAGAGAGAGAGAGAGAGAGAGAGAGAGAGAGAGAGAGAGAGAGAGAGAGAGAGAGAGAGAGAGAGAGAGAGAGAGACAGAGAGAGAGACAGAGAGAGAGAGAGACAGAGAGAGAGAGAGAGAGAGAGAGAGAGAGAGAGAGAGAGAGAGAGAGAGAGAGACAGACAGAGAGAGAGAGAGAGAGAGAGAGAGAGAGAGAGAGAGAGAGAGAGAGAGAGAGAGAGAGAGAGAGAGAGAGAGAGAGAGAGAGACAGAGACAGAGAATGACAGAGAGAGAGAGAGAGAGAGAGAGAGAGAGAGAGAGAGAGAGAGAGAGAGAGAGAGAGAGAGAGAGAGAGAGAGAGAGAGAGAGAGAGAGAGAGAGAGAGAGACACACACAAGCCTCACTCGACGCCATTTTTCAACACCTTTAGCCACCAATATTACCATAGATAAGACGGCCACTCCAGAGGCCCGCGTGTGGACAGAGTGGACGGAGACAGACAGACAATTTACATATCCCCCCCCCCAGCTTAACATCAGCAGTTTCCCCCCTGTTATACCCAAGGATATGTTGGATATATGTGAAGGGTTCCTCTGAGGCGTCCACGGGTATATCACTACTTGATATACTGATAAAGGATATTATATATGGATAATATATGTCGACATTGATAGGCTGGTAATATATGCTGTTTTATAGTGACATGGATAGATAGTGTGGCCGTGACGCAACTGTCCTTGCGTGAAGCAATACACAGTGTGGCCGTGACGCAACTCTCCCTGCGTGAAGCAATACACAGTGTGGTTATGACGCAACTCTCCCACCATGACGCAACACAATGTGGCCATGACGCAACTCTCCCACCATGACGCAACACACAATGTGACCATGACGCAACTCTCCCACCATGAAGCAACACAGTCTGGCCATGACGCAACTCTCCCACCATGAAGCAACACACAGTATGACCCTGACGCAACACAGTGTGGCCATGACGCAACTCTCCCTGCGTGAAGCAACACAATATGACCATGACGCAACTCTCCCACCATGACGCAACACAATATGACCATGACGCAACTCTCCCACCATGACGCAACACAGTGTGGCCATGACGCAACTCTCCCACCATGACGCAACACACAATGTGACCATGACGCAACTCTCCCACCATGAAGCAACACAGTCTGGCCATGACGCAACTCTCCCACCATGAAGCAACACACAGTATGACCATGACGCAACTCTCCCACCATGACGCAACACAGTGTGGCCATGACGCAACTCTCCCTGCGTGAAGCAACACAATATGACCATGACGCAACTCTCCCACCATGACGCAACACAATATGACCATGACGCAACACAGTGTGGCCATGACGCAACTCTCCCACCATGAAGCAACACCGTGTGACCATGACGCAACTCTCTCACCATGACGCAACTCTCCCACCATGAAGCAACACAGTCTGGCCGTGACGCAACTCTCCCACCATGACGCAACACACAATATGACCATGACGCAACTCTCCCACCATGAAGCAACACACAATGTGACCATGACGCAACTCTCCCACCATGACGCAACACAGTCTGGCCGTGACGCAACACCCTTCACCGCCAATTTAGTCATAAATAAACACATCTCTCTGCTAATGGGAATTTCAGACTTTTTAACTTTCTAAAAACTTAAAATATCTTTAAATTGTTGAATTTTTTTTCGTGTTGCGTCTTCCGATGTTGTATTAAAAACGTGATAGTTGTATGACTGTATTATTGTATATACAGCTGTATTGATCACTTGTGTGGCGGCACTGACCACTTGTGTGGCGGCACTGACCACCTGTGTGGCGGCATTGACCACTTGTGTGGCGGTATTGACCACCTGTGTGGCGGCACTGACCACCTGTGTGGCGGTATTGACCCTTGTGTGGCGGTATTGACCACTTGTGTGGCGGTATTCACTTGTGTGGCGGCACTGACCACCTGTGTGGCGGCATTGACCACTTGTGTGGCGGTATTGACCACCTGTGTGGCGGCACTGACCACCTGTGTGGCGGTATTGACCCTTGTGTGGCGGTATTGACCACTTGTGTGGCGGTATTCACTTGTGTGGCGGCACTGACCACTTGTGTGGCGGCATTGACCACTTGTGTGGCGGTATTGACCACTTGTGTGGCGGCACTGACCACCTGTGTGGCGGTATTGACCACTTGTGTGGCGGTATTGACCACTTGTGTGGCGGCATTGACCACTTGTGTGGCGGCATTGACCACTTGTGTGGCGGCATTGACCACTTGTGTGGCGGCATTGACCACTTGTGTGGCGGTATTGACTACTTGTGTGGCGGCATTGACCACTTGTGTGGCGGGATTGACCACTTGTGTGGCGGTACTGACCACTTGTGTGGCGGTATTGACCACTTGTGTGGCGGCATTGACCACTTGTGTGGCGGTATTGACCACTTGTGTGGCGGCACTGACCACCTGTATGGCGGTATTGACCACTTGTGTGGCGGTATTGACCACTTGTGTGGCGGCATTGACCACTTGTGTGGCGGTATTGACCACTTGTGTGGCGGCATTGACCACTTGTGTGGCGGTATTGACTACTTGTGTGGCGGCATTGACCACTTGTGTGGCGGTATTGACCACTTGTGTGGCGGCATTGACCACTTGTGTGGCGGTATTGACCACGTGTGTGGCGGTATTGACCACGTGTGTGGCGGTATTGACCACTTGTGTGGCGGTATTGACCACTTGTGTGGCGGTATTGACCACTTGTGTGCCATGGCGGCATTGACCACTTGTGTGGCGGTATTGACCACTTGTGTGGCGGCATTGACCACTTGTGTGGCGGTATTGACCACTTGTGTGGCGGTATTGACCACTTGTGTGGCGGTATTGACCACTTGTGTGGCGGCATTCACCTAACAGAGGTGTTGATATCTTTAATACCTTGCTCATGTCCCCTTTTCTTATACCCTTTCATACATGAATCGTGGCGAGTCTTCGTCTTTCAAAAGATCAAAATTTAGTTTGTAATTCCTTATCATAAGGAGGATGGTAATTCTTGGTATTAGCTTGGTCAGTGTTGTGTGGCGCCCCTGTGACTGGCTGGGTAGTTCCACCACTCACCTCACTTCTCTGAAACACTTGCTGAACCACCCATTACGTCCTCGACCCCTTGGCCTGTGTTTCTACATAAGGCAGACCTTCCCTGCGGTCGTTACCAGTTTAGAACGTCAATATTTGTACTATGGTACAGTGTTAGAAAAAGTACTATCTAAGCGGGATAATGGGTTGAGGAGCCTCATGTCATGGTGCAGCCGGCACGGGCCTATGTGCCTAACCTGTGTAGCCTGCACTATATTAGGCCTACGCTCTGTTTCTGCATCACAAAGCGTTTTTCTTTTCCTACGTAACTATCACGTGACTATTTTATTAATGTTACTGCTGTATGAACGTTGGGTAAAGAAAATGGGAATTATCTTGTTTTTCAACTTCTTCAATTCCTAAAACAACAGCAGTGTGGTGGTCTTGTGTTAATTACAAACATTAATTAATGTTATTGTACAGAATTCAAATCTTTCTTACCATATTAACAGGAATTTGATGAAAGAACGTGAGTAACCCCTCACTAACTCTAGTTGCCTTTGGGAGGTGGTGATCTTTGGGGGGGTTTAAATACCCCGAAATTACCATCTCTTTTAAGGGTCTGAGTTTGGTGCAGTGGGTTAAAGGCGTACCTGTTATGCCAGCTGCTGTAAGGCTTCGGTGCTGGCTAGGGTTCAAATCTCCTGGTGGGAAAGTGTTCCAAAGTTGAATTTCACTTGCGTGTTTAGGCAATTTATGCATTATATATATATATTTATGCATTATATATATATATATATATATATATATATATATATATATATATATATATATATATATATATATATATATAACTGAAAACTCACACCCCAGAAGTGACTCGAACCCATACTCCCAGGAGCAACGCAACTGGTATGTACAAGACGCCTTAATGCACTTGACCATCACGACCGGACATAATGAGGTGATAGCCGAGGCTATTTGAACCATCCCACCGCCGGCACTCGGATAGTAATCTTGGGCATAGCATTGTCCTGGGGACCATTCAGGCTTGTTCGCATATATATATATATATATATATATATATATATATATATATATATATATATATATATATATATATATATATATATATATATTCCTAGAGCTCAGGATACGAATCCGAACATAAATCGTGTTGGTGTAGTGGCTCAGTGTCCACTGGGAGGAGCCTTGACCTCTCGTGTACCCTGATAATATCCTCCCAGAACTCCCTCGCTCCGCTAACAACATTACCTTGTTAACCTGGCTCACTCTTCAGCGAGGGCCCCAACTTTTGTAGCGTCTGTCTGGGCTAAAAGTTCCAACTGCTGTCAAATTTTATATTTTTACCCAAAGTTCATTTCCCGCACTTCATGTGATGCATGTTTTGAAAACGAGTGTGTTTGATGACAAGTGCTTATGCTATGTCTCTTCTTGCTGTTGTATCTGTGGATTATATGTGTCAAACTTTGGTTACTGGTTCGCTGCTTCCAGATTCCCAGTAGGTTCACGAGGGCCCCAGCTTGTCTAGCTTGTATCATATCATAGTCGATAGGTTAAATCACGCGTCCTGGAACAACCTATTCCACTCATCAGAAAGTGAAGAGACGACGACGTTTCGGTCTATCCTGGACCATTTTCAAGTCGTGGAACGGTCCAGGACGGACCGAAACATCGTCACTTCCCATATTTTCAGAAATGTGGGAGTTGGGTAAAATGTTTTCTGGAGTTCACATGAATATATCCTCCTGCTCCCCCAAGGCGTTCGTAATGACGTAATTAGTCACCAGTTGATTGAGTAATTATATCAATATCTGTCTCAATACTGTCTCCTGTGGACCTAGACTGTCAACCTGTCTCAATACTGTCTCCTGTGGACCTAGACTGTCAACCTGCCTCAATACTGTCTCCTGTGGACCTAGACTGTCAACCTGTCTCAATACTGTCTCCTGTGGACCTAGACTGTCAACCTGTCTCAATACTGTCTCCTGTGGACCTACACAGTCAACCTGTCTCAATTTCCTGCCTGAAACTGACTCCATTAGAATCACCTGTTAATTTCCTGCACTTCCTGCCGTGTCCGCCACCCACTTTAACATTGGTGATCAAGTTAACTGTTGCTACACCTTCTCTGCATAATACAACCCTCGCTAGTCTTGCCAGTTGCATGCACTGTGATCAAGTATGTTATTGAATCATGCAGCAAAGGTTGAATAAAGTTTAAGAGCATTATTGTAGTTCAATTAGGCTCTTAAGAGTGTGTGTGTGTGTGTGTGTGTGTGTGTGTGTGTGTGTGTGTGTGTGTGTGTGTGTGTGTGTGTGTGTGTGTGTGTGTGTAGTGTAATTCACACACAAATGAAAACTTCAAGAAAAAGGTTAATTTAGAACAAGCAATAAACAGGGTGTCAGAGCAATTCGAGGATTGCCACCAACATATAAGACTCGCTCTTAATTGCCAGGCCTTGCAAATTATTGCATTTATTCCAGGCAGTTCAAACAAGCGGAGGCATCGTGCCTCTAGATAACACCACTGATAACACACCAATCAAAATAACTCCCAATTAAACTCAACAGTTAAATGTCAAGTCAAAAAACAATGCATTCACAGGTTGGATATCATGTGTGTGTTCACGGTACATTGTACCAAGCAGGAGAGACTTGTGATATCTTTTGTGGCTCACAGCAGTTTTCTGTGACTCAGCAGGCCACACACAAGGAGGCCACACACAAGGAGGCCACACACAAGCAGGCCACACACAAGCAGGCCACACACAAGCAGGCCACACACAAGCAGGCCACACACAAGGAGGCCACACACAAGCAGGCCACACACAAGCAGGCCACACACAAGGAGGCCACACACAAGCAGGCCACACACAAGCAGGCCACACACAAGCAGGCCACACACAAGGAGGCCACACACAAGCAGGCCACACACAAGGAGGCCACACACAAGCAGGCCACACACAAGCAGGCCACACACAAGCAGGCCACACACAAGCAGGCCACACACAAGCAGGCCACACACAAGGAGGCCACACACAAGCAGGCCACACACAAGCAGGCCACACACAAGGAGGCCACACACAAGCAGGCCACACACAAGCAGGCCACACACAAGCAGGCCACACACAAGGAGGCCACACACAAGCAGGCCACACACAAGCAGGCCACACACAAGCAGGCCACACACAAGCAGGCCACACACAAGGAGGCCACACACAAGGAGGCCACACACAAGCAGGCCACACACAAGCAGGCCACACACAAGCAGGCCACACACAAGCAGGCCACACACAAGGAGGCCACACACAAGCAGGCCACACACAAGCAGGCCACACACAAGCAGGCCACACACAAGGAGGCCACACACAAGCAGGCCACACACAAGCAGGCCACACACAAGGAGGCCACACACAAGCAGGCCACACACAAGCAGGCCCCACACAAGCAGGCCACACACAAGCAGGCCACACACAAGCAGGCCACACACAAGGAGGCCAAACACAAGCAGGCCACACACAAGCAGGCCACACACAAGCAGGTAAGGGGGCAACCATCAAAGCATTACAGGACAGGCGTAAACAACGGAATTTTTCTTCCATTTATCTAGGCAGACATTTTTACATTGTGTTCACAGCCAGTTAGTGTCACACTTCCTGATGTGTGTGTGGGTGTTGATGGGGGGGGGGAGTGTGGGTGTTGATAGGGGGGGAGTGTGGGTGTTGCTATCTACACTACGTAGTGTTATAAGATGTAAGCAGCTCCCACCATCACCACGATGAAAAGTCCTTCATGAAACAGACAGAGAAAGATCTAGGAGTTGATATCACACCAAACCTGTCTCCTGAAGCCCACATAAAGAGAATAACGTCTGCGGGATATGCGAGGCTGGCTAACATCAGAACAGCGTTCAGGAACCTGTGTAAGGAATCATTCAGAATCTTGTACACCACATATGTAAGACCAATCCTGGAGTATGCGGCCCCAGCATGGAGCCCGTACCTTGTCAAGCACAAGACGAAGCTGGAAAAAGTCCAAAGGTATGCTACTAGACTAGTCCCAGAACTAAGAGGCATGAGTTACGAGGAAAGGCTGCGGGAAATGCACCTTACGACACTGGAAGACAGAAGAGTAAGGGGAGACATGATCACAACTTACAAAATTCTTAGAGGAATTGACAGGGTAGATAAGGATAAACTATTCAACACTGGTGGGACGCGAACAAGGGGACACAGGTGCAAACTGAGTACCCACATGAGCCACAGAGACGTTAGAAATAACTTTTTCAGTGTCAGAGTAGTTAACAGGTGGAATGCATTAGGCAGTGATGTAGTGGAGGCTGACTCCATACACAGTTTATAATGTAGATATGATAGAGCCCAATAGGCTCAGGAACCTGTACACCTGTTGATTGACAGTTGAGAGGCGGGACCAAAGAGCCAGAGCTCAACCCACGCAAGCACAACTAGGTGAGAACTAGGTGAGTACACACACACACACACACACCCACACACACACACACACACACACACACACACACACACACACACACGCACACACACCCACACACACACACACACACACACACACACACACACACACACACACACACACACACACACACGCACACACACCCACACCCCCACACCTCCACCCACACCCACACCCCCCCCCCACACACACACACCCACACCCACACACACACACACACACACACACACACACACGCACGCACACACACCCACACCCCCACACCCCCCCCACACCCACACCCACACCCCCCCCCCACACCCACACACACACACACACCCACACACCCACACCCACACCCACACCCCCCCCACACCCACACACACACACACCCACACCCACACCCCCCCCCACACCCCCCCCCACACCCCCCCCCACACCCACACACACACACACACACACACCCACACACACACACACACACACACACACACACACACACACACACACACCCACACCCCCCCCACACCCACACACCCACACCCACACCCCCCCCCCCCACACCCACACACACCCACACACCCACACCCACACCCACACACACACACACACACACACACACACACACACACACAAGGTAATTTACTGGTCCCCGGTCACCGCAAATATTGGCCAACACAATTGTTTGCGTCCACTGATGGGCCCCCCCCCCCCCACCATTATTACCCCCTGGTCAACACTGTTTTACTCGGGGGGGGAGGGGGGCAGGGTATTAATTAACTGCCTAAACAAAGAAAAAGTGTAGGCTTAGTGGTGGTCAGTAGGCATATGTTTTAGGCCTACACCACACACACTAATTCCATAATACACAACCATAGAATTGATACTAAACAATAATAGACAAGAAAAATTGTCATGAACAAAACTGATCTGTCTGAAAAGTCTAAAGTCTAAAAAGTCTGAAAAGTCTGAAAAGTCTAAAAAGTCTGAAGTCTGAAAAAGTCTAAAAAAATCTGAAAAGTCTAAAAGTCTGAAAAGTCTAAAGTCTAAAAAGTCTTAAAAGTCCTAAAAGCGTAATGAAAATAGCTAGGATAGTTTATATAGGTCAAGGCTGAGAGAAGCGGCCAACGTGCACCACAACTGAGACCAGCCCAGCCTCTGTACGTGCCACAACGTACAATATACAGCCTACTACCCGCTAACCGTGGAAAACAGTATTTGTGACCAACTACTGTTCGTAGTACCTTGTAGTTTGTACGTTGGGGGAACTAAAACGTACAAAATGAGACGTGTTAGTTGAGAGGCTGGGCTGAGGCAGGGCTGAGGCAGGGCTGAGGCCAGGCTGAGGCAGGCTGAGGCAGGGCTGAGGCAGGGCTGAGGCCAGGCTGAGGCAGGGCTAAGGCAGGGCTGAGGCCAGGCTGAGGCAGGTTGAGGCCAGGCTGAGGCCAGGCTGAGACAGGCTAAGGCAGGGCTGAGGCAGGGCTGAGGCAGGCTAAGACAGGGCTGAGGCAGGGCTGAGGCCGGGCTGAGGCAGGCTGAGGCCAGGCTGAGGCCAGGCTGAGGCCAGGCTGAGGCCAGGCTGAGACAGGCTAAGGCCAGGCTGAGGCAGGCTGAGACTAATTTTGTATGCATGAGATATTGGAAGTGTTTTTCTCTTTAGTTTTTAATCAAGCCAACAGAGGGCGAGTATATTGCCTCAGTAGAGGTAAACATGCGCGCAGCGACTGCGCACCTTCACAAATACACAAACAATAACTAGAATATGTATTACTCATACATACACAGTTATTCAACCTTTTTTGAAGCATGTATATACTTTAATATTTACCAACCGCTGCTGTCACAAACTTCAATCTTTTGTTTCATTTCTATTTTATCATCTTGAAGGCAATCTTTATTTCAGTACAAACACTTGGCAACAGCGCACGTCGCTTATACATCGTAAATAACTAACAACTTGTAAATCAACAATATTTTACAGTATAAATGACTATATAAATATTGACCTGTTGGATATACAGACTTATATGAAGTGTCTTGTAGAGTCTCCGAGATTATTGACGTAACTATTGTTGATATATAAGATATAGGAAGGCGGTAGAGTGATCAAGAGGTTTCAACACCTGGAATAAGTGAGAGCACAATATGGGACATATTGTGAATGAACCTTCATTGCTTCATTCTACTTTGCTCTGATGAAGGGGATCTAAGCCGAAAGCGCATTTAGTATTCTCTATTTTTCACATGTTTTTTTCCGCAGACTTGGATCACTGTTTCTGTGATCACTATTGCCTCATTCTTGAGTCACTCATTTGCGTCACACTGTCAACCATCAGTTGTTGCGTCATACTGCGTCATGTTTAATATTTGTTATTTTTGGCCTGCAGGATCGAGCTGTTAGCTCTTGGACCCCACCTTTCTAACCACAAGGTTGTTTCTGTACCGCTTCCCTGTCTACTGCTGTTATATCACGTCTATTTCTCAGACACATACACACATGCCCATAAAGTGTGGGTACCTATGTACTGCTAGGTGAACAGAAGCATCAGTTGTAGGAAACTCTGCCCAATTGTTTTTGTCTCGACCGCAAATCGAACTCGGGCCCTTGAGACTACGACCCCTGAGCGCTCTGTGTGTGTGTGTGTACTCACCTAATTGAACTTGCGGGGGAGTTGAGCTCTGGCTCTTTGGTCCCGCCTCTCAACTGTCAATCAACTGATGTACAGGTTCCTGAGCCTACTGGACTCTAATAGTGTATGTGTGTGTGTGTGTGTGTGTGTGTGTGTGTGTGTGTGTGTGTGTGTGTGTATTTAAGAGGGAACCGGGAGCTAAACTCCGCCTACAAGATAGCCTCTGCTTATCTTCCTACCACACCTAGACAGCGGCTTGTTTGATGGAACGAACACAACCGCCCTTCTGCAATTGTCAGCTTAGCGAGGTCACTTCCCACGACCTGACCTCTGACCACCTGTGACAACTAACACCTGTAAGGTGTGACCTTATAATTGCCCAGAACCCGACAGTCTGGCGCCGCCAATATCGGCGTGTCTGATTGTCCTTATATGTGAAGTATTATGTGCAACCATTTATAGTGTTACATTGGAACCAGCTTTAAGCCAGATTGGAGCCAGCTTGGAGCCGGGTGTAGGAAGGTGCGACTTATACACCTGGCTATACACACCTGGCCTCCCACTTCGCCTCTCATCAATATTCCAACCCGTTCTCGCACTTTCGTATAGTCAATATTGACTAATTAAATAAGTGCATATATGACATACTAATTTATTGTGAATATTCTAGTTTATCTTGAAAAGCTTCATAGCAAACACCGACCTTACCTAACCTTCTTAGTATGTTAAGATAAGCATCTTATTGCTTCGTAATTACAATTATTACTTAACCTATACCTATAATAGGTAATAAGTCAATATTGACTATAAGAAAGTGCGAGAACGGGTTGCAATATACAAGACCCCTCACTGACATACTCAACATACAGGAATTATGACACTTAAATCACGTGTCATGTATCACCAGTTAACACATACTGTATCTAGCTGAATCCCACCTTTGGGATTACACCAAAAATTATTATCGTCGGAGGAGTAATTATCTCCCACACTAATTACCAGCTGTGAGCCGCAGATACCTAATCACTCCGAGGCTTCCTGTCAATTATCTCTTTAAAACACACTTGTCCGAGGGCAACATGGCCCAAATGTTGAGTCACAGCTACGGCTTGACCGCGGCCCCCAGCTGGAGTTGACCGCCCCCACACTGTCAAGGAATTCTAGCTTTCTGTGTATGCACAGCCCACGTGACGTCACAGAGCTCTGAGGGAACTAGACTGTGGTGGTTGTTATATCCAGCTGGTCGTTAGGGCCAGTTGGTGCTTGTTACCAGCGTGTGACAGTTGTGCTCTGGGTTAAGACGTGTAACTCACTCCTCAAGGAGTATACAAGATGTGTGTGTCTGTGTGTGTGTGTGTGTGTGTGTGTGTGTGTGTGTGTGTGTGTGTGTGTGTGTGTGTGTGTGTGTGTGTGTGTGTGTGTGTGTGTGTGTGTGTGTGTGAGTGTGTGTGTGTGTGTGTGAGTGAGGGCGTGAGTGAGTGAGTGAGTGAGTGAGTGAGTGAGTGAGTGAGTGTGTGTGTGTGTGTGAGTGAGGGCGTGAGTGAGTGAGTGAGTGACCCGCCTCTAGGGAGCATCTATGAGCACCTTCTACAACCTATCACACTCAATTTTAAGCTCTGACCAGAACTTTTCCTCATGCTTCATTGCTTAAGATCTCTCGTATTTCCAAGACCCGGGTTCGAATCCTATATACTATTATAAACCTATTTTTATTCCGGCAATGTACTAGCTTATACATATGTACTAGACACGTTGTATACATATCCTCATGAATATATCTGAACCCTTGTTAATACCCCACTACTTGTTATGGGTCCAAGACGGACCAAGTCTTTTAATAAAGCATTTTCACTTAGAATATTTTAGCGTGAAAATGCTTTCCACAACAGTTCACTGAGACACAGCTGGAACAGGTAAATGAACAGCATTTGTACAATGGTTCATAGAACGTAAATATATAGAGATTATTGTTAGTTCATAAGAAATTGAGAATACATAGTATGCCCTTATTCAGGATCAGAGGTGTGTGACAACCTCTGTCACGCTGTCCCCAGCCCGTGCCTGTCACAATCACTGTCATACACCATACTATTGATGGTGTATGACCCCCCCCCCCCTCCCACACTGCCATTGAGTTGTTTAAGATTTGCTACATGGAACAAAGTTCCAAGTAGCACTGGCTATGGTGAGCCCCAGAGACTGAGTTAAGCTTGAGTCCTTGGGTCCAATATTTGCTAGTCGTCTCCCCCTAATGGCTGGGGTATTATGTGGGGCATTACCAGGCATGGCTGGGGTATTATGTGGGGCATTACCAGGCATGACTGGGTATTATGTGGGGCATTACCAGGCATGACTGGGTATTATGTGGGGCATTACCAGGCATGACTGGGTATTATGTGGGGCATTACCAGGCATGACTGGGTATTATGTGGGGCATTACCAGGCATGACTGGGTATTATGTGGGGCATTACCAGGCATGACTGGGTATTATGTGGGGCATTACCAGGCATGACTGGGTATTATGTGGGGCATTACCAGGCATGACTGGGTATTATGTGGGGCATTACCAGGCATGACTGGGTATTATGTGGGGCATTACCAGGCATGGCTGGGGTATTATGTGGTTCATTACCAGGCATGACTGGGTATTATGTGGGGCATTACCAGGCATGACTGGGGTATTATGTGGTTCATTACCAGGCATGACTGGGTATTATGTGGGGCATTACCAGGCATGACTGGGTATTATGTGGGGCATTACCTGGCATGACTGGGTTATTATGTGGGGCATTACCAGGCATGACTGGGGTATTATGTGGTTCATTACCAGGCATGACTGAGTATTATGTGGGGCATTACCTGGCATGGCTGGGTTATTATGTGGGGCATTACCAGGCATGACTGAGTATTATGTGGGGCATTACCAGGCATGACTGGGGTATTATATGGGGCATTACCTGGCATGACTGGGGTATTATGTGGTTCATTACCAGGCATGACTGAGTATTATGTGGGGCATTACCAGGCATGACTGGTGTATTATGTGGGGCATTACCAGGCATGACTGAGTATTATGTGGGGCATTACCAGGCATGACTGGGGTATTATATGGGGCATTACCTGGCATGACTGGGTTATTATGTGGGGCATTACCAGGCATGACTGGGGTATTATGTGGGGCATTACCTGGCATGACTGGGGTATTATGTGGGGCATTACCTGGCATGACTGGGTTATTATGTGGGGCATTACCAGGCATGACTGGGGTATTATGTGGGGCATTACCTGGCATGACTGGGTTATTATGTGGGGCATTACCTGGCATGACTGAGTATTATGTGGGGCATTACCTGGCATGACTGGTGTATTATGTGGGGCATTACCTGGCATGACTGGGTATTATGTGGGGCATTACCATGCATGACTGGGGTATTATGTGGGGCATTACCTGGCATGACTGAGTATTATGTGGGGCATTACCAGGCATGACTGGGGTATTATGTGGGGCATTACCAGGCATGACTGGGGTATTATGTGGTTCATTACCAGGCATGACTGGGTATTATGTGGGGCATTACCAGGCATGACTGGGGTATTATGTGGGGCATTACCTGGCATGACTGAGTATTATGTGGGGCATTACCAGGCATGACTGGGGTATTATGTGGGGCATTACCTGGCATGACTGAGTATTATGTGGGGCATTACCAGGCATGACTGGGGTATTATGTGGGGCATTACCTGGCATGACTGAGTATTATGTGGGGCATTACCAGGCATGACTGGGGTATTATGTGGGGCATTACCTGGCATGACTGGGGTATTATGTGGGGCATTACCTGGCATGACTGGTGTATTATGTGGGGCATTACCAGGCATGACTGGGTATTATGTGGGGCATTACCAGGCATGACTGGGGTATTATGTGGGGCATTACCAGGCATGGCTGGGGTATTATGTGGTTCATTACCAGGCATGACTGGGTATTATGTGGGGCATTACCAGGCATGACTGGGGTATTATGTGGTTCATTACCAGGCATGACTGGGTATTATGTGGGGCATTACCAGGCATGACTGGGGTATTATGTGGTTCATTACCAGGCATGACTGAGTATTATGTGGGGCATTACCTGGCATGACTGGTGTATTATGTGGGGCATTACCTGGCATGACTGGGTTATTATGTGGGGCATTACCTGGCATGACTGGGGTATTATCTGGGGCATTACCTGGCATGACTGGGGTATTATGTGGGGCATTACCAGGCATGACTGGGGTATTATGTGGGGCATTACCTGGCATGACTGAGTATTATGTGGGGCATTACCAGGCATGACTGGGGTATTATGTGGGGCATTACCTGGCATGACTGGGGTATTATGTGGGGCATTACCTGGCATGACTGGTGTATTATGTGGGGCATTACCAGGCATGACTGGTGTATTATGTGGGGCATTACCTGGCATGACTGAGTATTATGTGGGGCATTACCAGGCATGACTGGGGTATTATGTGGGGCATTACCTGGCATGACTGGGGTATTATGTGGGGCATTACCTGGCATGACTGAGTATTATGTGGGGCATTACCAGGCATGACTGGGGTATTATGTGGGGCATTACCTGGCATGACTGGGGTATTATGTGGGGCATTACCTGGCATGACTGGGGTATTATGTGGGGCATTACCTGGCATGACTGGGGTATTATGTGGGGCATTACCTGGCATGACTGGGGTATTATGTGGGGCATTACCTGGCATGACTGGGTACACTGTAACCTCACGTACCAGGCTACACAGAGCCCTACACCTGTAGGGGGGGCGGGTGTAGAGGGGGGGGGTAGTGGGGAACCATCTTGGGTGTAGAGAAAGTTGCCTTACCGGAAACTGGATCACGTGACGCGCCGGATGTTGTTAATACCAAGCCTACCAACACTACCACGACCATACCAAGGGGAGTGGTCAAGTCTCAATTCATTCTCACACATGCACACAGTGTGTGTGTGTGTGTGTGTGTGTGTGTGTGTGTGTGTGTGTGTGTGTGTGTGTGTGTGTATGTGTGTGTGTGTGTGTGTGTGTGTGTGTGTGTGTGTGTGTGTGTGTATATGTATGTATGTATGTATGTATGTATGTATGTGTGTGTGTGTGTGTGTGTGTGTGTGTGTGTATGTGTGTGTGTGTGTGTGTGTGTGTGTGTGTGAGTGTGTGTGTGTGTGTGTGTGTGTGTGTGTGTGTGTGTGTGTGTGTGTGTGTGTGTGTGTGTGTGTGTGTGTGCTCACCTAGTTGTGCTTGCAGGGATTGAGCTTTGGCTCTTTGGTCCCGCCTCTCAACTGTCAATCAACTGGTGTACAGGTTCCTGAGCCTATTGGGCTCTATCATATCTACATTATAAACTGTGTATGGAGTCAGCCTCCACATCACTGCCTAATGCATTCCATCCGTTAACTACTCTGACACTGAAAAAGTTCCTTCTAACGTCTCTGTGGCTCATGTGGGTACTCAGTTTCCACCTGTGTCCCCTTGTTCGCGTCCCTCCAGTGTTGAATAGTTCATCCTTGTTTACCCGGTCGATTCCCCTGAGGATTTTGTAGGTTGTGATCATGTCCCCCCTTACTCTTCTGTCTTCCAGTGTCGTAAGGTGCATTTCCCGCAGCCTTTCCTCGTAACTCATGCATCTTAGTTCTGGGACTAGTCTAGTAGCATACCTTTGGACTTTTTCCAGCTTCGTCTTGTGCTTGACAAGGTACGGGCTCCATGCTGGGGCCGCATACTCCAGGATTGGTCTTACATATGTGGTGTACAAGATTCTGAATGATTCCTTACACAGGATCCTGAAGGCTGTTCTGATGTTAGCCAGCCTCGCATACGCCGCTGATGTTATTCTCTTTATGTGGGCTTCAGGAGACAGGTTTGGTGTGATATCAACTCCTAGATCTTTTTCTCTGTCTGTTTCATTAAGTACTTCATCTCCTATTCTGTATCCTGTGTCTGACCTCCTGTTTCCACTGCCTATTTTCATTACTTTGCATTTACTCGGGCTGAACTTCAACAGCCATTTGTTGGACCATTGGATTGGTGTGTGTGTGTGAGAGAGAGAGAGCGTCCCTCCACCCTCCAGCAGATTCCAGACTGAGCAGACTGTCCACCTACAAACTTACACCACAAGTCACCTACTTATTCAGCAGACTCACCACCTCGCCCCCCCCCCCACCAGTACCTAACAAGGCCCCTCCCTCAATCACCAATCACCTCCCGCATATCAAAACGATTGACAAATCACGTAATCAACTTCACCTCATCTTCAATTGAGTTTCCTCCCCCTACAACCATACGACGCAGGACAACAAGTGCCGGTAATGGCCCCATTAAACAACCCGAGACTCTCAAATTCGTTTCGGGCACGTAAGCAGTTAAGAGAGACAGGTAATTAGCCTCGCCGGGCATAATTACCGTGGCGGTGAGTGGACTGTTTCAGGCACCAGTCAGGGCAGCTGATGGCAGCGTTAACTACCAATTAACAGTCATTACAGCCAAGTTAAATATAATTTCGTACCATATGAGTGATGTTAACAGCTAGTTTGGTTCATGGGGCCGATGGTGGCAATTGGTTATGGGCGATGTTAACTAGCAATTACAAGCAATCTTAACTATTAGTTGTGGATAGTTATCGAATAAAGTGCGAGAGGAGATAGCCTAAAGTCAGACTCAGCCCAATCGTTTGTATCTAGACCGGAGATCGAACCCGGGTCCGTGGACTGAGAGTGACAGACGCTGACCACTCAGTGAGTAGTTAAGAGGGCGAGAACGAACTACTCCAAATGAACACTTCCAAACAACTTTACCCGCGCTGATAACCTCCGCAGAAAGAAAACAAAGCCTCTGATTCCTGTGTCGCAGACTACGTTCTCCTCTACCAATATCTGGGCGACAGAGCCGAGACTCAGCCGAAGCCGTCGACGAAATACGGAGTCACGCAACAGAAAACGATCACGTCAGACATTATACATTCCTTTGTATAAGACATTATACATGGTTCTGAGTATATTTATGCATATTTGATTATAGATTACACTGTTACACTATACACAGTAGTGAGTATATTACACTACGTTACTGTTGTGTTTACAGGTTGTGATATTTGCTATTTGTTTACATCTTACAGTATAGAAAATGGTTCATATTTCCACCCGTAACTGTGTTCTTGTGACCGGGTCAGTGACCACGAAGGAAATATATTGCAATCTACATTTTCTCCAGAACATTTAGAGATATATTCAGTAAACTTGGAGAAGCTCCACAATAGGAAACCTTAGCATATTTCTCCAGTTTCTTGTGTGTTTATATTAGCATGTTGCATTAGTTCTTCCTGAGCGCTTGTGTTTACACTCGCCCTAATGTGTAGTTTTCACAGGTACCAGGTCCCAGGGTTAAGCTTTGGTTACTTGCATTATTTACTTTGTTTATTTACTTTCTCTCTCTCTCTCGGCTCTTTCTTCATACATTTAACACATACTGATCGACAAAAATTCTAAAATGCCCCCCCCCCCAAAAAAATTAACTGGAGATTCGCCAATTCGAGGTTCCACTGAAATTATGAGAAAACACTAAGCCACTTAGCTAGCAAAGTTTGGGGTGAAATAGCAAATATTTTCTAGAGACAAGCAGTTAAGCAGTAACACTAACGAGCGGTATAATTAGCAGTCTCCGTGGTGTAGTGGTAAGACACTCGCCTGGCGTTCCGCGAGCGCTATGTCATGGGTTCGTATCCTGGCCGGGGAGGATTTACTGGGCGCAATTCCTTAACTGTAGCCTCTGTTTAACGCAACAGTAAAATGTGTACTTGGATGAAAAAACGATTCTTCGCGGCGGGGGATCGTATTCCAGGGACCATAGGATTAAGGACTTGCCCGAAACGCTACGCGTACTAGTGGCTGTACAAGAATGTAACAACTCTTGTATATATCTCAAAAAAAAAAAAAAAAAAAATTGTTACAACATATTATGCAGTCTTCAGAGGAAATATTATAGTATAAATAATAAAAAAAAATGTGATAATATATACAAATGATAAACAGGGTCTAGATTCACGAAGCAGTTACGCAAGCACTTACGAACCTGGGGCCAGATTCACGAAGCAGTTACGCAAGCACTTACGAACGTGTACATCTTTCCTCAATCTTTGACGGCTTTGGTTACATTTATTAAACAGTTTACAAGCATGAAAACTTGCCAATCAACTGTTGTTATTGTTATAAACAGCCTCCTGGTGCTTCGGAGCTCATTAACTGTTTAATAATTGTAAACAAAGCCGCCAAAGATTGAGAAAAGATGTACAGGTTCGTAAGTGCTTGCGTAACTGCTTCGTGAATCTGGCCCCAGGTTCGTAAGTGCTTGCGTAACTGCTTCGTGAATCTGGCCCCAGGTTCGTAAGTGCTTGAGTAACTGCTTCGTGAATCTGGGCCCAGGTTCGTAAGTGCTTGAGTAACTGCTTCGTGAATCTGCCCCAGATCCACAGTGGAATATATTACTGGATATATTTCCCTGTTCATAAGAGATATCCCGTGTGGGGTCAATAGGCCTACTGGAGGTCCATCATGTTCTTCCGTGTTCTTATGTTCTAAGGGAACGTGTGAACAGGAAGATAACATGTCTATCAACCGGCAGGAAATATGATAACTAAGAGACGATCACAACACTCATCAAAGGCACGATAACAGTGGGATCAAAGGATAACAAGATGGGTTATCACCAGAGAGCCGTGTACCTCAGAGATCACAAACACCGCACCGTGTACCTCAGAGATCACAAACACCGCACCGTGTACCTCAGAGATCACAAACACCGCATATTATAACCCTGTGAGAGGAGCATTATGAGCCGTGGGGTGATGATCCCAGCCGTCATGTATAGTAATGACCTGATAGATGTATCTATTTGATCATACATAATAGACTATGATCAATACGACTGTGATCAACGTCTATGGTCATTAATACCGTCAACACATACAGGTAATATCAGTAATATTATCACGACATTTGCAGACATTCTGCCTGATGTCTAAGTTAGAGCCTGATGTCTAAGTTAGAGCCTGATGTCTAAGTCAGAGCCTGATGTCTAAGTCAGAGCCTGATGTCTAAGTCAATGCCTGGTGTCTAAGTCAGAGCCTGATGTCTAAGTCAGAGCTTGATGTCTAAGTCAGAGCCTGATGTCTAAGTCAATGCCTGGTGTCTAAGTCAGAGCCTGATGTCTAAGTCAGAGCCTGATGTCTAAGTCAATGCCTGGTGTCTAAGTCAGAGCCTGATGTCTAAGTCAATGCCTGGTGTCTAAGTCAATGCCTGGTGTCTAAGTCAGAGCCTGATGTCTAAGTCAGAGCCTGATGTCTAAGTCAATGCCTGGTGTCTAAGTCAGAGCCTGATGTCTAAGTCAGAGCCTGATGTCTAAGTCAATGCCTGGTGTTTAAGTCAGAGCCTGATGTCTAAGTCAATGCCTGGTGTCTAAGTCAGAGCCTGATGTCTAAGTCAGAGCCTGATGTCTAAGTCAATGCCTGATGTCTAAGTCAGAGCCTGATGTCTAAGTCAAAGCCTGATGTCTAAGTCAATGCCTGGTGTCTAAGTCAGAGCCTGATGTCTAAGTTAGAGCCTGATGTCTAAGTCAGAGCCTGATGTCTAAGTCAAAGCCTGATGTCTAAGTCAGAGCCTGATGTCTAAGTCAGAGCCTGATGTCTAAGTCAGAGCCTGATGTCTAAGTTAGAGCCTGATGTCTAAGTCAGAGCCTGATGTCTAAGTCAGAGCCTGATGTCTAAGTCAGAGCCTGATGTCTAAGTCAGAGCCTGATGTCTAAGTCAGAGCCTGATGTCTAAGTCAGAGCCTGATGTCTAAGTTAGAGCCTGATGTCTAAGTCAGAGCCTGATGTCTAAGTCAGAGCCTGATGTCTAAGTCAGAGCCTGATGTCTAAGTTAGAGCCTGATGTCTAAGTCAGAGCCTGATGTCTAAGTCAGAGCCTGATGTCTAAGTCAGAGCCTGATGTCTAAGTCAGAGCCTGATGTCTAAGTCAGAGCCTGATGTCTAAGTCAGAGCTTGATGTCTAAGTCAGAGCCTGATGTCTAAGTCAGAGCCTGATGTCTAAGTCAGAGCCTGATGTCTAAGTCAGAGCCTGATGTCTAAGTCAGAGCCTGATGTCTAAGTCAGAGCTTGATGTCTAAGTCAGAGCCTGAGTGCAAGAGCAAATGCAATTGCCTGCAAGGAGCCTGTCAACTGTCCGAATCATGACAACACCCCACAAGCCACTTGACAAGGGGTGAGACGTGGCAGAACAAGGCCATTAGAGACTTAGAGAACTATCCAGTCATTAAGGATCAGGTGGTTGGGTCACCTAAACTATTGGGATACGAGGACAAGGAGCTGGGATAGAAGCACGAAGTGAAAACATATGCCCATGCACTTGGACCATCGGGGATCGAACGCGGACCCTGCAAGAAGCGAGGTCACCGCCCTACCGACCAGTCCAAGTGGAGTTGTAATCACATCTGATCTTGACATTTCCCTCAAGGCAAATCCTCTCATTAGGAAGAGTACGGGCAGCTACCCGTCACCTTGGGTATACCTGTAACGGGTTTCAAGAGTTCTACTGCCCAAGCCCGGCCCGAGGCCAGACTTGACATGTGAGAGTTTGGTCCACCAGGCTGTTGCTTGGAGCGGCCCGCAGGCCCACTACAACCTGGTCGATCCGGCACCCGATACAGGAGAGTGCCTAAATGCTTCTTGGATGTGTCATGTGTCACAATATGATTGACAGGGTAAACAGTAACAGCCTGGTGGACCAAACTCTCACAAGTCTCTTACTCTGTTACCTAACAGTAAAATAGGTACCTGGGTGTTAGTCAGCTGTCACGGGCTGCTTCCTGGGGGTGGAGGCCTAGTCGAGGACCGGGCCGCGGGGACACTAAACACCCGATATCATCTCAAGATAACCTCCAAGCAAACAACAGCCCACCGTAAACAAGACAGTTACCAGCCTGGGGCAGTTAGCGGGTGCTCACTCACCTTCACCGTTGATATCTCTCTTGACACAGTGTTTAAGTTCCTTATATCCGTGACGTATCATGGACTGGACGGTAGAGCGACGGTCTCGCGTCATGCAGGTCGGCGTTCTATCCCCGACCGTCCACAAGTGGTTGGGCACCATTCCTTTCCCACCGTCCCATCCCTAATCCCTTATCCTGACCCCTTCCCAGTGCTATTTAGTCGTGATGGCTTGGTGCTTTCTTCCTGATAATTCCCTTCCCTTCCGCGGTGTTTCCGCAACTGTTGCAAAACTCTGCAACACTGAGCCTTGCGAAGAACGTCGTATTTTGCACGTATGGGTGACATAAGGCCTAAAATAGTCGTACTGCAAACTGGAAGCGGCTGGCGAAAGTGTTATACTGTTCCGTTTTCTGTTGTGGGTCCTCTGGCAGGTTAGGGGAGGACACTTTACACTGACTGTTTTGTTGAGGTTATGAGAGCTGAGGAGGACGGGCTGGGGGCAACATATTCACTCATATTCACATATTGTTATATTATTAACATATTCACTGTGGTCTGGTCCTTGAAAGCTCTCTCTCTCTGTCTGTCTGTCTCTCTCCTCTCTGTCTCTGTCTCTCTCTCTCTCTCTCTCTCTCTCTCTCTCTCTCTCTCTCTCTCTCTCTCTCTCTCTCTCTCTCTCTCTCTCCCTCCCTCCCTCCCTCCTTCCCTCCACCAGCCTGGCAGCAGTATCCCGCCAACAGTGTATTATCAACACAGATAAGATAACCGGGTTAAGTTAACCACCACTTGGGGTCCGGCTTCATCAATACAATGTTGACTAATTCGCTCATTCACGATAACTGTAATTTGTGTAGTTATTGGGGGTCATTCCTGTTTGTTTACCTTATTGAGTGGTGGTTTGTGGGTGTGTCACACTGGTGGTGAGACAGTGCAGGTGTGTGATAGGTGTGTGTTATTTAGGTGAGTCCTACGGGAGTTACCACACGTATGGAGCCAGGTATATACACACCTGGTTCATTACAGGTGTTTTTACACTTTTGTCTTCGTGGTGTGGGAGTGTGACCAACCTTAACTACCCAATTGTTCACCAACTGGAGGGTTGTAAGGTAGCAGAAAGTTACAAACATGCATAACAATCAAAGATATTATATATCACCGTATATGATGACTGACAGGTTGAGAGGCGGGTCCTGAAGCTAAAACTCGACCCCTGGACATTTCCTTAGGTTACAACAGCCAGTTAAGCACCTGTCTAAGGTCCAGCAACACACAGGTAGCTTACCGTCAAGCCCAAACGCTACCACCCCATCACCGTCAAAAGGCTGGTCACTATTATGACACAGGCCGCCAGACTGTTGCACACACTGGCAGCCACACTGTTGCACACACTGGCAGCCACACTGTTGCACACACTGGCAGCCACACTGTTGCACACACTGGCAGCCACACTGTTGCACACACTGGCAGCCACACTGTTGCACACACTGGCAGCCACACTGTTGCACACACTGGCAGCCACACTGTTGCACACACTGGCAGCCACACTGTTGCACACACAGGCAGCCACACTGTTGCACACACTGGCAGCCACACTGTTGCACACACTGGCAGCCACACTGTTGCACACACTGGCAGCCACACTGTTGCACACACAGGCAGCCACACTGTTGCACACACTGGCAGCCACACTGTTGCACACACTGGCAGCCACACTGTTGCACACACTGGCAGCCACACTGTTGCACACACTGGCAGCCACACTGTTGCACACACAGGCAGCCACACTGTTGCACACACTGGCAGCCACACTGTTGCACACACTGGCAGCCACACTGTTGCACACACTGGCAGCCACACTGTTGCACACACTGGCAGCCACACTGTTGCACACACTGGCAGCCACACTGTTGCACACACTGGCAGCCACACTGTTGCACACACTGGCAGCCACACTGTTGCACACACTGGCAGCCACACTGTTGCACACACTGGCAGCCACACTGTTGCACACACTGGCAGCCACACTGTTGCACACACTGGCAGCCACACTGTTGCACACACTGGCAGCCACACTGTTGCACACACTGGCAGCCACACTGTTGCACACACTGGCAGCCACACTGTTGCACACACTGGCAGCCACACTGTTGCACACACTGGCAGCCACACTGTTGCACACACTGGCAGCCACACTGTTGCACACACTGGCAGCCACACTGTTGCACACACTGGCAGCCACACTGTTGCACACACTGGCAGCCACACTGTTGCACACACTGGCAGCCACACTGTTGCACACACTGGCAGCCACACTGTTGCACACACTGGGCTTGGCAATGTTGCAATAGATGTTTCTTGAAGCATGGATGATGATTTAACAGCCAGAGGGCCGTGATTAGGGGAGAAATGGGGGGGTTCTGGGAGAGCAATAGTGAGGTGGATCAGGTGATGGGTGAGATAAGGGGGCCGGTATAAGGCCAGCCTCACAACCGGACCTCACCGGTCATCTGGTTAAGGATGCTCCTAGTTACTAGGGCACCTCCTCCTCCTCCTACTCACTCGCTGGTACGGAAAAATTACAATCTTTTGGCCTGACCAGGTACGTGAGTTGTTAGTTTTCTACGGTGCCCCTGGGTACGGTGCCCCTGGGTACGGTGCCCCTGGGTACGGTGACCCTGGGTACGGTGCCCCTGGGTACGGTGACCCTGGGTACGGTGACCCTGGGTACGGTGACCCTGGGTACGGTACCCCTGGGTACGGTACCCCTGGATATCCATATATTCTTCCCTGGCGTCTCAAGTGACCACAGAAGCCTTACACAGGCGCCGTCTTTGTTCAATAGTGAACATTACAGTGCTGTACCCTCGGGTCCCCCCTGTATCCTCGGGTCCCCCCTGTATCCTCGGGTCCCCCCTGTATCCTCGGGTCCCCCCTGTATCCTCGGGTCCCCCCTGTATCCTCGGGTCCCCCCCTGTATCCTCGGGTCCCCCCTGTATCCTCGGGTCCCCCCTGTATCCTCGGGTCCCCCCTGTATCCTCGGGTCCCCCCTGTATCCTCGGGTCCCCCCTGTATCCTCGGGTCCCCCCTGTACCCTCGGGTCCCCCCTGTATCCTCGGGTCCCCCCTGTATCCTCGGGTCCCCCCTGTATCCTCGGGTCCCCCCTGTATCCTCGGGTGGTGCTGTACCCTCGGGTGGTGGTGTACCGTGGAGGGTGTACCAAGCAGAGAGGGGCAGTAAGATAACCAGAGGGATGGCCAGGTGGTACTGGAATGATAGCGAGGGCCAGGTCCTGGTCCCCCTCCATAGTCAAGCTCCAGCTTGGCTTATGGCTCGTGTGGAGGCCTGATAACACTGAGGTACACTGCGGTACACTGAGGTACACTGTGATACACTGAGGTACACTGAGGTACACTGCCTCAGTCTCAACAGAAAAGTGATATATATGTTTGTACTGAATACTGAGTGAGATGAGCCAAGCTTTGGAATGGTTGGTGTGACTTAATGGCCTGTTGTTGCCAAACTGTGCGGCAGAATTGGACGTATTGCCTGTGCCAAGCTCCTGGGACCTTCTGACATCGTGGAGAGTAGTTATGAGGTAGTTATGAGGTCGTTATGAGGTCGTTATGAGGTCAAAGACGTCTCCACTAAACTGCCCGAGACAGAGTACAAAACAAAGCTTGAGAGGCAATAATACCCATTTTCTATACATTAGATGGATAACCAATCAGAAAATACACCTCCCCGGGGACCATAGTCATACACGCGGCTATACACAAAGCTGTGTATGGATACACACACACACACAACACTGCCAATACCCTCGATATTGAACTGTAAATACAGGAATCAGGTGGAGATTAATACCATTTCCTGTGTATGATTTTCCACTGCTGCCCACAGGATGGGTACGGGGTCCACTACCACCCACAGGATGGGTACGGGGTCCACTACCACCCACAGGATGGGTATGGGGTCCACTACCACCCACAGGATGGGTATGGGGTCCACTACCACCCACAGGATGGGTATGGGGTCCACTACCACCCACAGGATGGGTATGGGGTCCACTACCACCCACAGGATGGGTATGGGGGTCCACTACCACCCACAGGATGGGTATGGGGTCCACTACCACCCACAGGATGGGTATGGGGGTCCACTACCACCCACAGGATGGGTATGGGGTCCACTACCACCCACAGGATGGGTATGGGGTCCACTACCACCCACAGGATGGGTATGGGGTCCACTACCATCCACAGGATGGGTATGGGGTCCACTACCACCCACAGGATGGGTAAAGGGGGTCCACTACCACCCACAGGATGGGTATGGGGTCCACTACCACCCACAGGATGGGTATGGGGTCCACTACCACTCACAGGATGGGTATGGGGTCCACTACCACCCACAGGATGGGTATGGGGTCCACTACCACCCACAGGATGGGTATGGGGTCCACTACCACCCACAGGATGGGTATGGGGTCCACTACCACCCACAGGATGGGTATGGGGTCCACTACCACCCACAGGATGGGTATGGGGTCCACTACCACCCACAGGATGGGTATGGGGTCCACTACCACCCACAGGATGGGTATGCAGGGGCCCACTACCACCCACAGTATGGGTATGGGGCCCACTACCTCCCACAGTATGGGTATGGGGCCCACTACCACCCACAGTATGGGTATGGGGTCCACTACCTCCCACAGGATGGGTATGGGGTCCACTACCACCCACAGGATGGGTATGGGGACCACTACCTCCCACAGGATGGGTATGGGGACCACTACCTCCCACAGGATGGGTATGGGGTCCACTACCACCCACAGGATGGGTATGGGGACCACTACCACTCACAGGATGGGTATGGGGTCCACTACCACCCACAGGATGGGTATGGGGACCACTACCTCCCACAGGATGGGTATGGGGTCCACTACCACCCACAGGATGGGTATGGGGACCACTACCTCCCACAGGATGGGTATGGGGACCACTACCTCCCACAGGATGGGTATGGGGACCACTACCTCCCACAGGATGGGTATGGGGTCCACTACCACCCACAGGATGGGTATGGGGACCACTACCTCCCACAGGATGGGTATGGGGACCACTACCTCCCACAGGATGGGTATGGGGTCCACTACCACCCACAGGATGGGTATGGGGACCACTACCTCCCACAGGATGGGTATGGGGACCACTACCTCCCACAGGATGGGTATGGGGACCACTACCTCCCACAGGATGGGTATGGGGTCCACTACCACCCACAGGATGGGTATGGGGTCCACTACCTCCCACAGGATGGGTATGGGGACCACTACCTCCCACAGGATGGGTATGGGGACCACTACCTCCCACAGGATGGGTATGGGGTCCACTACCTCCCACAGGATGGGTATGGGGCCCACTACCTCCCACAGGATGGGTATGGGGACCACTACCTCCCACAGGATGGGTATGGGGCCCACTACCACCCACAGGATGGGTATGGGGCCCACTACCACCCACAGGATGGGTATGGGGTCCACTACCACCCACAGGATGGGTATGGGGCCCACTACCACCCACAGGATGGGTATGGGGCCCACTACCACCCACAGGATGGGTATGGGGCCCACTACCACCCACAGGATGGGTATGGGGCCCACTACCACCCACAGGATGGGTATGGGGTCCACTACCACCCACAGGATGGGTATGGGGCCCACTACCTCCCACAGGATGGGTATGGGGACCACTACCACCCACAGGATGGGTATGGGGTCCACTACCACCCACAGGATGGGTATGGGGCCCACTACCACCCACAGGATGGGTATGGGGCCCACTACCACCCACAGGATGGGTATGGGGCCCACTACCACCCACAGGATGGGTATGGGGTCCACTACCACCCACAGGATGGGTATGGGGCCCACTACCTCCCACAGGATGGGTATGGGGACCACTACCTCCCACAGGATGGGTATGGGGTCCACTACCACCCACAGGATGGGTATGGGGCCCACTACCTCCCACAGGATGGGTATGGGGTCCACTACCACCCACAGGATGGGTATGGGGCCCACTACCTCCCACAGGATGGGTATGGGGCCCACTACCTCCCACAGGATGGGTATGGGGTCCACTACCTCCCACAGGATGGGTATGGGGCCCACTACCACCCACAGGATGGGTATGGGGTCCACTACCACCCACAGGATGGGTATGGGGCCCACTACCTCCCACAGGATGGGTATGGGGACCACTACCTCCCACAGGATGGGTATGGGGTCCACTACCACCCACAGGATGGGTATGGGGCCCACTACCTCCCACAGGATGGGTATGGGGTCCACTACCTCCCACAGGATGGGTATGGGGCCCACTACCACCCACAGGATGGGTATGGGGCCCACTACCACCCACAGGATGGGTATGGGGTCCACTACCACCCACAGGATGGGTATGGGGCCCACTACCTCCCACAGGATGGGTATGGGGCCCACTACCTCCCACAGGATGGGTATGGGGTCCACTACCACCCACAGGATGGGTATGGGGTCCACTACTATTCGTTTGCCTTGTTCGGGTAGAATGTAGACTCAGTAGTCGCTTCTGTATATATTTATTGACTGAGATAGCAAGGTAAATATCTGCCTAGCCGAGGTCCTTCTACTCTGAGCCTGTGAGGATAACTGAGGCTGCTGGGAGCATGGCTGATGCTCCTCTGTCTGGCATGACGTCAGAGGCCTACTTGCCTGCGATTGGTTACATTTCAACTGACAGAATTTGAGTATAACACCGCTCGGACACGCTACCAAGTCGACGTCCCTTGTCGACAAGCTCTGGCTAGCTATATAGTTACAATGATACTGAAAGGACCTCGGTGGCATACAATAATGGCTTACATGTGAAATTTGCATAATAAAACATTGAAAGAAGATCAGGTGTGCGTAATACAAACAACTCGGCATATATGCACCAAAAAAAAAATTCATCATAATAGGTGAAAATCATGGTAACAATGCTTTGATTAAATCAGAGTATTAAGAACATGTGTATGTCTACTGATCAGATATGAACAATACAACTCAAGGTATTGCCTAAACAAAATTATTAACATGTGTCAATGGCATGTGCTTGAAAACCATACAAAATTAAACAATTATTACATTAATAGAACAAAGTTCTGACCTAACAACCACAATTGAATTTCAAGATAATGATTTTTTTTTCTCTTTTTTTTTTCTTTTTTTTTTTTCGAAATATACAATATATTTACAAGACCAAAGTACAATATATATAATGTGCAATATATTTACAAGCATATACAAGACCTGGATCAAGAAGACTAACATCTGCGTGATAGCAGTCAGGATTCACTGGCCACAATGTGGTTGCTAGAACAATAATAACTCTTATGACAAGCACTGTAAAAATACAAATGGTAGTAGACTTAACAATGGCATCTAATTCATAACAAAATAAAGTTGAGAAAAACTATACATTATATATAATGGTAATAATAAGACACATGTGGTAGAAATACTGCAAATGTTTTTTTTTCAAAACAAACAGAATAACTGCAGAGTGCACTCAATTATAAATTCTCCGGATATCTACACCTAGCTCATCCAGAGCACTATACAACTCTGGCTCTGACTGAAGGTCCGGAACAGGTGAAACTTCATGCGACAAACTATCATCTTGAGAGATATCCTCGTTAACATCTAGCCAATGGACATGTGGTGAGTGCACGGTTGAAACGAGAGGTCTAGATCTAAGATTATAATTGCTAGTATGGGGTTGCTGAACATCCAGTGGTCTGTCAACCACAGGAGGTGGTGTCCGAGTAGGAGTATCTGTCTGGGTAAGTTCATTGTCATCTTCCTCATCAGTCTCGTCAACAGTCATTTTAGCTAACTTCATGTGGTCTAAATGTTCATTTATATACTCTCCTGTTAACAAGTTCTTAAGTCTGTATTTGTTACCTTTAATAAGCTCGATTACCTTATATGGACCCAAAAATTTCTTAGTTAACTTGTACATAGGACCAGACCTGTGTTGGTTAAGTATCATTACTACAGATCCAATAGTTATTTTATTGGGTTTAGCTCGTGCATTCCTTGCTAGAGTGAACTCGGCTGTTGCTTTGGACAGTTGTTCTCGTATTTTCTTGAATACTAATTGCATTTGTCTACGCTTCACTTGAACAAAATCATCTACGTTATATAAGGGAGTAGGAGGTACGTTAATCAATTCATTAGGGAGGATCTTATCTGTACCATAAAGAATAGCGTGAGGTGTGTCACCAGTAGAAACATTAATTGAAGAATTTATAGCACACTGAATTAAGGGTATAAAATCATCCCAATTGTTGTTATCAAAATTCAACGTGACTCTCAAGGCATCTAACACTTTCCTGTTAGTACGTTCAGCTAGTCCATTACTTGCCGGATGATAAGGCATGATGCTACATTTTTTGATGTTATATAAATCACACAAGCTAGTTAGAATACTATTACTGAATTCTGGTCCATTATCTGAAAGGATTACTTTAGGCATACTATATCTACAAATTATTTGGTCATGGAATGCGCTGGCTATGGTTTCTGCTGTTTTGTTCGGGATAGGAACTAGTTCACAAAACCGTGAAAAATTATCGACCATTACAAGCAAATGTTTGTTCCCTTTCTCTGTTTCCGCAAAATTTGTCAATAAATCCATCGATATTCGTTCCCAAGGAGCTTTAGTTGCTGGGTACACCTGAATTGGATTAGGTCCTGAAACATGTCCCTTGTGCTGTAAACAAGTTAAGCATCTGTCAACATAATGAGCAATCTCCTTAGCCATTTTTGGCCAAAAATATTTCAATCGACCTTGTTGGAGTGTACGATCCTTTCCTGGATGTGCACTTGCAGGAGCATCATGGATAATTTTTAACACAGTTGGTACCAAGACAGCTGGAACAACTAACTGACAACATTTCCTCGGGGCTGTCCCTAGCTTTACTACTCTACACAGTAAATTGTCCAACATAACTAGTTCTTTCAATGGTACTGGTGGTTTATGAATCGGGCGAGTGTCTTGCTTAGTCAAAAATTTAATGACGGGTGCCCATATGGGGTCTTGTCTTTGTTCCGTTTCTACTACTGTAGCATCTAATGCTGGGTAATTTAACTGAATCGCAGCTACGTGTCGAGAAAACGCATCCGCTACAACATTTTGCTTTCCTGGAATATATCCAAATGTGGGATTGAATTCTTGAATTGTGAGCAAATATCTAGCAAACTTTCCAACTGGATTCTTATTTTTGAACAAGGGAATTAATGGTTGGTGATCTGTAAGAACATGAACTGGGTAATTATAAATTGTATCCTTGAAATGTTTAAGTGCCCAAACAACTGCCAAGGCTTCTCGTTCTGTTGCACTATAATTTTTCTCTTCTTTGGATAATGTGCGGCTAGCATAAGCTATTGCGTGATCTCTGTGACCTTCTGTTTGAAGTAATGCAGCACCTAGACCTATGTCACTAGCATCTGTAACCAACGTAAAAGGTTTAGAAAAATCTGGATACCTAAGGACAGGTGACGAAATCAAGGCTGCTTTGAGTTTTTTGAATGACTGATCCTGGGCCTCTCCCCAAACAAAGGGTTCATCTTTTCTTTGCAACTTGTAAAGCGGAGCGGCTATAATAGAGAATCCAGCAATAAATGAACGATAAAATCCTACAAGACCTGTGAACTGTCTTACGGCTTCTGCGGTACGAGGTGTTGGAAAATCACGGGCAGCAATAATTTTTGATTCATTCAATGTAATACCTGAAGGTGTAACTGTATGACCTAGGAAATTAATCTTTTGCTTTAAAAATGAACATTTTGCAAGCTTTATTTTTAAATTAGCTTCAGCGAGCTTTGCAAGTACCTTTTCAAGGTTCTGGAAATGAGTCTGAACATCTTGCGACATGATTATGAGATCATCAAGGTAAACTAGAAGCGTACTTCCTATCAATCTACGAAATAGATTTGTCATGAGCCGTGAAAAGGTTATTGGACTACTACGCAAACCAAACGGCATTCTTTTGAAATGAAAATGACCATTGGGAGTACTAAAGGCTGTCAATTGTTTACTTTCCTCATCAAGGGGGATTTGCCAGAATCCCTGCAACAAATCTAACGTTGAGAATACTTTGTTTCGACCAATACTTTGCAACAAATCATTGAGAACTGGAAGTGGGAAACGATCAGGTATTGTTACTCTGTTAAGCTTGCGATAATCGATTACAGGTCTCCAAGTCCCATCTCGCTTTGGTACAAGAATCAATGGAGCGTTCCATGGCGAATTACTCGATTCAATTACATCACTCTGTAACATTTCTTCTACAAGTCTATCTGCTTCTGCTCTCTGAGAATGGGGAAGTCGGTAAGCTGGTACATAAATAGGCGTAGTTCCTTGTTCAAGGGGAATTTTATGTGTAATGAGAGGAGTGAGACCTAATTTTTCTCCTGGTAGAGCAACAACAGCTCTATTCCTGTTCAAAATTTCCAAAAGCTGAGCCACAGAGTCAGGAAAATCAGTAGGACTGAGGTGTTGCGCTTGCACCTCTGGCTGAGATCCCTGTTCTCCTGGTGTGAGTGTACAAACAGTATGATCCATGGAGACATCATCCACAACTCGCACCGGTAACGAGTAATGGGCAAAATCTACAACATGGGTACCAGACTGGAGATGGATATCGGCATTACTTGTGTTCGCGATAAAAAGTGAGACAGTACCATCCTGCACTGTGTGCCAGGAGGGTTCAACAAATGTACCATTCACTTTACATGTTTCACTTTCCGCAAACACATCCGACAACTCAGGCACTCCCTGAACCTTAACTCTTATTCTGGTGAGAGAATGAGGGTGTAGCACAGTGTCAGTAGCCGTGGAACCACTGACTTCAGAGATGGAAGCTGCCAGGCGAGCGAGACAACGAGAATCCGTTAGGGCGTCCCCTTCCAGAAAGTCCCGATACTCATTCTCCTTAACAACTGTACAACTACTATGCTTCAATCGAGTGCCTGTTTTCTCGGGTATGCTACCACGACAATGATCTGACAAACCTACGCTAGCAAGGCGGGTGTCAACAAAATTAACATAATCTGATTGAAGGTTGAACTCGTGGCCCTGTCGATACATGCTACACAAGGGTATGACATGGTCTTTGATACTTATGTTCCAACGATGGGGAAACAATGCAATATTTTCATCAATCATGGTGTACAGACCTAAGAGAATGTCTCCAGGAAAATGAATAATGTCAACAACTAAACATGTTATAGACAATGTGACATCATTGAACTTGAGTGGGAGGTCAATTTCACCCTGAACTTTTACATTATTTCCTGAAATACCACTTAGAAAAGGTATGTGTGACTGTTTTAAAATAGTAGGGTGCATACTTTCAATGTCTCTAAGAGCTGAGGGCTTGACAATATTAATTTTTGCACCTGAGTCAAGAAAAACTTTTAAAACTCTACCATGTACAATGGCTGATACAAGGGGACCATCACTTGAGACTGGACAAGTTACTATTTTTGACTTATGTTGTCTGGGATATCTGCGTCTTGTTTGTGTCAAATTTACTGTGGATCCGTCAACATCTACAACTGGTCTAGAGTCAGTGTCCTCCTCTGTCAAGTGTCCAAATCTATTTTGGGTAGCTACTGAATACACAGGGAGGGCACTAGGATTGGCTAGCTTGAATTGGTTAGCGGATGGCCTTGGGGGTTTCCCGACGACATGGAGTGAACATTCTGAGCTCCAGCATTCTGTGACTGAGCATTATAATTTGAAATTGCATTATAGCTGGGCTGGGAGTTGTAATTACGAGAGTTCTGATAATGTCTTGGACGCTGTGAGCCTCGCCAAGACTGACCATGGGAGTTACGAGGTGGAGATGTCCTTTGCCTAGCTCTACAATCCGCAGTGTGGTGACCAACTTGTTTATGGTACGTGCAATATGGAAGCCTAGAATGATTAGATTGATGAGGGGGCCGAGAGAATTGTCTAGGAGGTGATGATCTAGGGGCGGACCAACAGTCCCTTGCAAGGTGGTTACTCTTACCACAATGCCAACATGAGGGAGTGGATGGTTGTGGACTATGGCGTTTCGGCATTTTATGAGGCGGCGAATTTGACTGGGGGCTACGAGCATGGGTACGCTTCTGCGACCAAGAGTTTTGAGAATTTGTGGGAGGATGCTGAGAGCTTGTAACTACATTTACAGCATCAGAGGGTGGCAACAGTTGAGCACTTCGGGGAGCTAGTTTATCTGCGGCATTGTTAATAGCCTCAAATACTTCACCAATTTCATGTTTAACACCAAAATTTTGTTGCTCAACGATTGGTTTTGTATGCTCGGGGGCAAAATGCATTAAAGTACCAAATGCTATCATTTTGGCCATAGCCTCAGGGGACAGATTATTGTCTTTATCTAACCAAGTTGAATTATTCATAGCAGAAACTAAGGCATACAGATACTGATCGAGACGGCTAGTAAACGCATTAAACGATTCACCAGGCTGCATGGTGGCATTGGCAATTTTCTTGACTAACCTATATGGGTCAAGGTCTCCTTTATTAACAAAGCGACGGCGAAAGAAATCCTTAAATTCAGGCCAAGACTGGAGGCTAACAATGGCTTTCTCATCAACAACAAAACGTGCATCACCTTTGGTTGTGTCCACGGCTGACCGTGCAATTGCTAAGTATTCGGCATCAGTAGGCTTAGAAAAACGTGCAACTGTTTTCGCTTCAACCTTACTAAACCATGATTCTAATAAACGCGATTCCCCAGCAAAAAGAGGAATAGCCATTTCCTGAGCTGATCTCTGGCCATTGGGACGAGCAACTGTTCCCATTGATTCTGAAGGGGTTTCAACAGTGGTAGGCATTGTCACAGCCGTGGAAGTAATATTTGAACGCAGATTATAATTAAGTGCACCTGGCATCAGAAATAGTATACACAAAAATAAACACAAAAAAATATCAACTTGGCTAAAGTAAAAATGGCAGAAATAAAATTATTAAATTGGGCTAGGCAAGAAAATAATTAAGAACAAGCAATTGTAAACTAAATTTAGCAATCTTTCATTAAAAAAATGACTGGAATTAGATGTATGTAAATTAATTAAACCAGACTAAGCACAGCAATTGAGAATATAAAAACTGGAAGTGCAATTGCAAAATTTCATTAAAAAGATTCAACACAGCAAGTGGCAATGCAAGAAATATGTATGTAGCACATAAACTGGACACAGGAATGTATATAACTATGGTAAAAAAAAATTATAATATGCAATGTTGAAGGAATAAATTTAAATTTTAGGCCTGGAGGAATTAAAAAAAAATTATATTGCACAAATCCTTAACTGCTACTAAAACAAGGATTTCTTAATTCACTGGAATTTGAATTTACCAATAACACTCTAGGAGAACAATTAAAATTCAATGAAATTACTGTAAGAAGCAGGAATGTTTAAATCACACAGGAAAACTGTGGGGAGTGCAGTACTGAACCAGCTCCAATATTTAACAAGTCACTGAATGGTTAATTCACAGGATATTATGGGAATTATTACATAAGTCACTTTTTAACACTTGGCACGTTCTCAACTAGCAATTACTTATCTCAGGGTTGTAATTTATGAGGATCACCAGTAGCCAAAGTAGGAGAAGCGTCGTGAAGATCGGAAGAGGCCCATGTGAGGCGTGTTTACAAACTGGATGCGACGGCAGCGCTCCTGGCGGCGGTGGCGCGAGACTCAGGGACCCCACACTGTTCAGGCTAGAGGCACGAAGATAAATTCTGACGACGACAATATTGCGACGATGGAATAACCAGTTGATACCTGCGACGATGGCTGACGACGATTGCAGTAGCTTGCACCCTCACGAAGCTTGATACTGTCAGCTTGGGTGGCGGTGGTGGTGGTGGTGGGTGTAATAGGTGGTTCCCACGTGGTGGCGCGAGGTTCAAAAATGGCTGGCGCGGGAAGCTTCCTTCCTCCTCACTGATGAGTGAGCGTTCTCACAGGAAAATATTGACCCTTACTTCTGAAACGTTGGCCTGGAGTAGTGGTTGATGGCAGGACCCCGGTCTGGCACAATATTTGATGCGTGGGTGGCAGGATGGCGGCTTATGGCGGTGGCGGTGGCGGCGGTTTTGGCTGGAACACGAGGCGATGCTGGGTACTGGAACTTTTGCTTCCAGAAAAAATTTCTGGATCCCACTGCTGCTACCAGTATTCGTTTGCCTTGTTCGGGTAGAATGTAGACTCAGTAGTCGCTTCTGTATATATTTATTGACTGAGATAGCAAGGTAAATATCTGCCTAGCCGAGGTCCTTCTACTCTGAGCCTGTGAGGATAACTGAGGCTGCTGGGAGCATGGCTGATGCTCCTCTGTCTGGCATGACGTCAGAGGCCTACTTGCCTGCGATTGGTTACATTTCAACTGACAGAATTTGAGTATAACACACCCACAGTATGGGTATGGGGCCCACTACCACCCACAGTATGGGTATGGGGCCCACTACCACCCACAGGATGGGTATGGGGTCCACTACCACCCACAGGATGGGTATGGGGCCCACTACCTCCCACAGGATGGGTATGGGGCCCACTACCTCCCACAGGATGGGTATGGGGTCCACTACCACCCACAGGATGGGTATGGGGTCCACTACCACCCACAGGATGGGTATGGGGTCCACTGCCACCCACAGGATGGGTATGGGGCCCACTACCTCCCACAGGATGGGTATGGGGTCCACTACCACCCACAGGATGGGTATGGGGTCCACTACCACCCACAGGATGGGTATGGGGTCCACTGCCACCCACAGGATGGGTATGGGGTCCACTGCCACCCACAGGATGGGTATGGGACCCACTACCTCCCACAGGATGGGTATGGGGTCCACTGCCACCCACAGGATGGGTATGGGGCCCACTACCTCCCACAGGATGGGTATGGGGTCCACTACCACCCACAGGATGGGTATGGGGTCCACTACCACCCACAGGATGGGTATGGGGTCCACTGCCACCCACAGGATGGGTATGGGACCCACTACCACCCACAGGATGGGTATGGGGTCCACTGCCACCCACAGGATGGGTATGGGGCCCACTACCACCCACAGGATGGGTATGGGGTCCACTGCCACCCACAGGATGGGTATGGGACCCACTACCACCCACAGGATGGGTATGGGGACCACTACCACCCACAGGATGGGTATGGGGACCACTACCACCCACAGGATGGGTATGGGGTCCACTACCATCCACAGGATGGGTATGGGACCCACTACCACCCACAGGATGGGTATGGGACCCACTACCACCCACAGGATGGTGTCGTGACGCTGAACCCCGGTTCATTCCGAACACAGCGATTACACAACACATAACACCTTGCCTCAGCAACCGTTACTACCACCGTGTACTCCTACACACACCAGACCCTTGAGGCGTACCACTAGGTTTGTACTGGAACACAATGAATGAACATATGGAAGGTATTTAAAGGCCGTCGGGTTTTGTCATTTAATTACAAAGAATAGACTCTGACAAATAATACTATATTAATTAACATACTCTATTAGGTCAATACACTTCCAATACCCATAGACCACTTGACCTCCGCGATCACCACCCACACTCGTAACTTCCGCCTAAGTCCCTAATACGGAATGATTACTACAACGCTCCACACCCGGTTAGTCTTACATTCAATACTCACATACTGCAGACTTAACTTGGTCACTAAGATCACGACAGGCTCTCGCATAGCTGTCTGCTACACTTCGCTGCTGCCACAACCGGGGATCCAAAAGGACTTGCTCGTTCAACTTCCACAATCAGACTGACTCCAGTCAGCCATCTACCTCAACCATTTCACCCCACCTCTCAAGGAAGGTATAATCCGATTAACCTTATCCCTAGAGAGGTAATCTTGTTCCTAGAAGCCTGACGAAGAATAATTCCTCTTTCCAGGAATTAATCATTTGGCTAAACAGCTTCGGTCTTAATCCATTGACCTTTCTTAGATATGTGATCCATAGTCTGTCTACTTACATGTACTTCCAATCATCATTCGTTAAGTGTTGTAGTAATGATCCTCTAGCTAATAATTCCTACTAACTTGTGGATTACAACACCACTCCCCTCCTTAAACACGCATATGTCCCCATATGCATCATTGCAATGGTTCCATTAGTGTAAGGACCTGGAGGATGCACCCACCATATGTGTACAACTAAAAAATCATCCAATAAGTTCATCATACACACAATGAAATAAATTAAAATTTTCCCCGACATAACTCACAACACTTCTCCAACATATACATTATATTCACATCATAGCACAGGTAAAATAGTCTGTAATAATTTTTCCCATCTCCAACAATGCACATATACCTAAACTGCTGACATATAATTACATACAAACATAACCATAAAAGTACATGGACCAGAATGCTGGCACTTAAACAGAAATGACACTAGTCATTAATACATACATAACACATATATATCTAAGGTTCTTCATCCTTAGTAATTATAATTTAACATCTTGCCCTGTACTGTTGACATAAGGGCTTACAGTGATCACACAATGTTTCACTGGCCTCCTCCACAATTGGCAGCATCACCTCTCTTGTCTTCGTGTCCCATGGTTGCTAGGTCATAGATCCTCCATGACCCAGACAAAACCCAGGCTGTCCAGCCTGGTGAATGTTGTCAATGTCCCATCGTTGCTCTGAGCTAACGTGATCCTGGCCTCCAGAGCAACGGAGATTCCTACCCCAGGGTCATGTTCCCTCGGGTCTGTGCTGACGTCTCGTTCCAGGGCACCAATCCCAGAACGCTGTAGATACCTCACAGCTCTCTGGTCTAGGCCCATCCGCCCAGAGTGTGTCCACCTGTATTCACACCTTCCCGACCGCTGTACCTGCAAAATATTCCCTCGGAGCCCCCTGGCTCGATCCCATTATTACATAACCCCCTCGGCTCCTTACTCTCTCCCCGTATATAGCCTGAGCGCAGCTGCAAAACCATTGCAGCTGGCCCTTATCCCTGCTTTGATGTCAGGGGCGAATTTCGCCTATAACGTCACGTTGGCTTCACTTCCACCCCCCTTTTTTTCTAGAATAACTGAGTGTAGCCTCATAGCTTCCCTTCTACTCTACCTGAAGCTCTGTGACATGATCCCGAGGGACCTTCTCAAGCCTAACACTCAGTAATGGTGCCGATGAGGTAATATACAGTATATACATACACATACATTATCACAATAAATACCTCATTAAAATAATTTCACACTTATGTCACTAAAACATCATACTGCCACTGGCTCGCCTCTAGCGAGATTCCTGTAACAACTTAATAAGAAATTAGTATATCTACTTCGCTCGTCCACTGCAACCACCAACACCTGAAATTTTGAAATTCTACATTATAATCTTATCCATAAGACTTACCCACTCCGACTTAATTAATGAAAATTTTAATGAAAATAATGAATTATTATTAGTCTTTTATGAGTCTTGCTAGATATATCGACTTGGCTCGCCTACTGCAGCCACCAACTCCTGCAATTATCCACATTTCATCTTATCCATAAGACTTACTTACTCCGACACACCATTACCACTGGTCATCCCAACCACTGATGACCTCAATATAACGCCACACATCCCTACAACCACTTCCTGCGTCCTAACGCACCGACCTTGCTACGCCAATACTCACCTTACCGACCACTACCTGGCGCCCCTGCGCCACCATATACTCCACAACACCACACTCCATACCAGGCGTCCAAACGCCACTACACTACACCACCCAATGGCGTCCCCAACGCCCTCAACACAACACCCGGCGTCCCCAACGCCCTCAACACAACACCCGGCGTCCCCAACGCCCTCAACACAACACACGGCGTCCCCAACGCCCTCAACACAACACACGGCGTCCCCAACGCCCTCAACACAACACCCGGCGTCCCCAACGCCCTCAACACAACACCCGGCGTCCCCAACGCCCTCAACACAACACACGGCGTCCCCAACGCCCTCAACACAACACACGGCGTCCCCAACGCCCTCAACACAACACATGGCGTCCCCAACGCCCTCAACACAACACACGGCGTCCCCAACGCCCTCAACACAACACCCGGCGTCCCCAACGCCCTCAACACAACACCCGGCGTCCCCAACGCCCTCAACACAACACCCGGCGTCCCCAACGCCCTCAACACCACACACGGCGTCTCCAACGCCCTCAACACCATCACCACCACAGGCATATGCCTTGCGCCAGAGCGCATCAAAACACCACGAGACATCACCAAACGCAACACACACTGTCCCTTTTCTCTGGTAATCCGTTAATTACCTGACCCACAGTCGTCAGGTATAATATCTTGTGTAGTGGCCACCCGCCACACACTACCACCAGCGTTAACAGACTTCAACGCTAATGTCTACCATACACCCGGTGTTACAACACCCAGTTATGCTACACATGCTACACCTTGGCGCTACAATGCCAACAATGTCATGCACTATACTACATCCATGATATCCACAGTGAAAACATGCACATTTCACTACAGTAAATACTATGCATTACGCTGGCGTCTAATAAGCCACTACACATGCATTACACTACACACCACATGCATTACACTACATAAGAACATAAGAACATAAGAACAAAGGTAACTGCAGAAGGCCTATTGGCCCATACGAGGCAGCTCCTATTCTATAACCACCCAATCCCACTCATATACTTGTCCAACCCGTGCTTGAAACAATCGAGGGACCCCACCTCCACAATGTTACGCGGCAATTGGTTCCACAAATCAACAACCCTGTTACTGAACCAGTATTTACCCAAGTCTTTCCTAAATCTAAACTTATCCAATTTATATCCATTGTTTCGTGTTCTGTCCTGTGTTGATACTTTTAATACCCTATTAATATCCCCCCGGTTATGTCCATTCATCCACTTGTAAACCTCTATCATGTCACCCCTAACTCTTCGCCTTTCCAGTGAATGCAACTTAAGCTTTGTTAATCTTTCTTCATATGAAAGATTTCTAATTTGGGGAATTAACTTAGTCATCCTACGCTGGACACGTTCAAGTGAATTTATATCCATTCTATAATATGGCGACCAAAACTGAACTGCATAATCTAAATGGGGCCTAACTAGAGCAAGATATAGCTTGAGAACCACACCAGGTGTCTTGTTACTAACGCTGCGATTAATAAATCCAAGTGTCCGATTTGCCTTATTACGAACATTTATGCATTGATCCTTTTGTTTTAAATTCTTACTAATCATAACTCCCAGATCCCTTTCGCAATCCGACTTCGCAATCACAACACCATCTAGCTCGTATCTTGTAACTCTATCATCATTACCTAACCTCAGAACTTTACATTTATCAGCATTAAACTGCATCTGCCAATCCTTTGACCATTTCAAAACCCTATCTAGATCAACTTGAAGTGATAGTGAGTCCTCCTCCGAATTAATTTCCCTACCGATTTTCGTATCATCGGCAAATTTGCAAATGTTGCTACTCAAACCTGAATCTAAATCATTTATATATATTATAAACAACAGAGGTCCCAGGACAGAGCCTTGAGGCACTCCACTTACAACATTTTCCCACTCTGACTTGATTCCATTTATACTAACTCTCTGTTTCCTTTGGTATAGCCATGCCCTAATCCAGCTTAATATAGCACCCCCAATACCATGAGACTCTATTTTTTTAATCAGTCTTTCATGTGGCACTGTATCAAAAGCTTTGCTAAAGTCAAGGTATACAACATCGCAATCCTTACCACTATCAACTGCCTCAACAATGCTAGAATAAAAAGATAACAAATTTGTTAAACATGAACAGCCATTTATAAAACCATGTTGCGACTCAATTATTAATTTATGTTTTTCAAGATGAAGACGAATTTTATTTGCTATTATAGATTCGAGTAACTTTCCCACAATAGACGTTAGGCTAATTGGTCGATAGTTAGACGCAAGTGATCTATCTCCTTTCTTAAAAATTGGTATCACATTAGCAACTTTCCAAAACTCTGGCACTCTGCCTGACTCTATTGATTTATTAAATATGGTTGACAGTGGGTCACAAAGCTCCTCTTTGCATTCTTTAAGCACCCTAGCAAACACTTCATCCGGCCCTGGGGATTTGTTTGGTTTGAGTTTTACTATTTGTTTAAGAACATCCTCCCTGGTAACTGCTAAACTCGTCAACCTGTCCTCGTCCCCACCCACATAGACTTGTTCGGCTGAAGGCATATTGTTAAGTTCCTCTTTAGTAAATACAGATACAAAATATTTATTAAAAATACTACTCATCTCTTCATCACTATCTGTTATTTGACCTGTCTCAGTTTTTAATGGACCTATCCTTTCCCTAGTCTTAGTACGATATAACTGAAAAAACCCTTTAGGATTTGTCTTTGCTTGCCCTGCTATGCGAACTTCATAGTTTCTTTTTGCTTTCCTTATCTCTTTTTTAACATTTCTAACCAGTTGTACGAATTCCTGTTCTAAAGTGACCTCCCCATTTTTAATCCTTTTGTACCAAGCTCTCTTTTTACCTATAAGGTTCTTCAAATTCTTTGTTATCCACTTTGGGTCATTAGTATACGATCTATTCAATTTGTATGGTATACTACGTTCCTGTGCTTTGTTTAGAATATTCTTAAATAAGTTATATATTGAATCCACATCGAAATCCCCATTTAAGTCACCTATCGCTGGGTTCATGTCTCGCTCCAAGACCGGCCCACACCCCATACCCAAGCCTTTCCAATCAATTTGACCCAAAAAATTTCTTAGGCTATTAAAATCAGCTTTTCGAAAATCTGGCACTTTAACAGAATTTTCTCCTACTGGTCTATTCCATTCTATGCTAAATCTGATTTCTTTGTGATCACTGCTCCCTAGCTCACTCCCTATTTCGATGTCATTAATTTGCGTTTCCCTGTTAGTTAACACTAAATCTAAAATATTATTTTCCCGTGTTGGTTCCTTAATGTGTTGCGTAAGAAAGCAATCGTCAATTAATTCTAGAAAATCTTCTGCTTCACTATTCCCTGTTTTGTTCAACCAGTTTATTCCGCTAAAATTAAAGTCACCCATGACATAAATACTGTTAGATCTAGATGCTCTAGATATTTCATCCCATAGATGCTTTGCTTCCATTCTGTCTAAATTTGGTGGCCTATATATTACTCCTATTATAATATTATTAGCTTTTTCGTTTAATTCAATCCAAATAGTTTCTGTGTGTGGCTCTGTTTTGATTCCCTCTTTGAGACTACATTTCAAATTGTCCCTAACATATATGGCTACTCCACCTCCTCGTCTAATATATCTATCTGTGTGAAATAGTTTAAATCCATATATTTGATATTCAGCTAATAGTTCTCTATTTTCTACATTCATCCACGTTTCGGTAAGTTTCGGATTGTGTCACGACGATTCCTTCCGATCTCCGTGCGATCACTTCTCCAGCCTACGACTGCACATCGAGTCAGCTATCGATCGGTCTGTGTGCATGGGAACAGAGCACCAACCTTCTTCCATGTCATGGGAAGGCTGAACAAAAACACTGTGGCGTCGCCTCTCTCCACCAACGAGGAGGCGACAAACCACATGGCACCTCGGATGCATTTCCGACGGTTCCTTTCATATAAAAGGGGTGACGCCGAGGAAAATAAGACTCGCGTCCCTACCCTACCGGGGTTTCTACACACCCCGGCGTACAAACGCCAATACACAACCATGCACTACACCCGGCGCCACACACCCCCACCAACGGGACACGCTCCCCGTGTCCCACGGTAACACTCTCCATAATCTACCTGCACCCCCAAAAAATCTCCATGGACCTCTCCACGGTACACGAGACATCGAACCCCAGACGTCAAATTACGCGTCGCTTGCTATGCCTAGAACTTCACAATTCACTTCGCCTATTTTCTGTTTCGATGTAACGCCTGAAATCGCTCGAATCTTTACGTAATATTTAATTATCTTTAAAATTTATCGATTTACACGTTACATGAAATTTACTTAACTTCAAATTACGTAGTTTTCACGCTTGATTTGTCCTTAGCAACGGTTTCTCACTATTACCACCATACCGACGATATAAAACAAGCTCCAATGTGCGGCTCGCTTGGCCCACCCATCGCTTGGCCCGCACATGGCCCACGCTGGCCCACATTCACCCGCGCTAGTTTACCTCGCCACGCTGTATAATCCGCACTACGAACACTGCACTTGTTTCGGATCCCGATGCTTCAGTGGTCCAGACTTGCATCTTAGCCGTCTCTCGTTGCGGGAATCTGGAAAGAAAGAAATAAACCCCACATGTGCCCCACAATGGCCTAGTCCCTTTAATTAACTAACTCCTCTGACCTGGTCTCACCTGACCCTTCTTTCCTCCGTCTAGTAACCACCATTCTCACCACAACCCGACGTCTACCATTTCCCGAACATTCCCTCACCAACTAAACCAGAACCACACTTCCTTCATCTCGCAAAGTGTTCAACAACCTGTTTGCGCTGCCACCAAATATGTCGTGTACCAATTCCCTAACATTCCCTCACAAACCAAACAAAGAACACTATGAGGGGACAGATGGAAGGTCTTTAAAGGCCGTCGGGTTTTGTCATTTAATTACAAAGAATAGACTCTGACAAATAATACTATATTAATTAACATACTCTATTAGGTCAATACACTTCCAATACCCATAGACCACTTGACCTCCGCGATCACCACCCACACTCGTAACTTCCGCCTAAGTCCCTAATACGGAATGATTACTACAACGCTCCACACCCGGTTAGTCTTACATTCAATACTCACATACTGCAGACTTAACTTGGTCACTAAGATCACGACAGGCTCTCGCATAGCTGTCTGCTACACTTCGCTGCTGCCACAACCGGGGATCCAAAAGGACTTGCTCGTTCAACTTCCACAATCAGACTGACTCCAGTCAGCCATCTACCTCAACCATTTCACCACACCTCTCAAGGAAGGTATAATCCGATTAACCTTATCCCTAGAGAGGTAATCTTGTTCCTAGAAGCCTGACGAAGAATAATTCCTCTTTCCAGGAATTAATCATTTGGCTAAACAGCTTCGGTCTTAATCCATTGACCTTTCTTAGATATGTGATCCATAGTCTGTCTACTTACATGTACTTCCAATCATCATTCGTTAAGTGTTGTAGTAATGATCCTCTAGCTAATAATTCCTACTAACTTGTGGATTACAACAATGGGTATGGGGTCCACTACCATCCACAGGATGGGTATGGGACCCACTACCACCCACAGGATGGGTATGGGGTCCACTACCACCCACAGGATGGGTATGGGACCCACTACCACCCACAGGATGGGTATGGGACCCACTACCACCCACAGGATGGGTATGGGACCCACTACCACCCACAGGATGTGAAACAACAGCCGATCTACTGCTGAGAATGGCAGCACCATTCGTGGGATGCCTCCAGGGCCACGGGGGCCCATTACCTGTGCTCGTCCAGCATCAAAAGTGGCCCCCAGGGTGGCCCTGGGTGGCCCTGGGTGGCCCTGGGTGTGGCCATAATCACGCCTCAGAAAAACTAGCTAGTGGGGCCCCCAGGGGCCCGTAGTGGAACAAGTTACAGCGGTTTGCTTGCTTGCTTGAGGCCAACTGTGTAACACCGCTGCTCCTTCTCCCACACCGGTTACTGTGGCCCTGACACCTGTGGCCCTAACACCTGTGGCCCTGACACCTGTGGCCATGACACCTGTGGCCCTGACACCTGTGGCCCTGACACCTGTGGCCCTGACACCTGTGGCCCTGACACCTGTGGCCCTGACACCTGTGGCCCTGACACCTGTGGCCCTGACACCTGTGGCCCTGACACCTGTGGCCCTGACACCTGTGGCCCTGACACCTGTGGCCCTGACACCTGTGGCCCTGACACCTGTGTCCCTGACACCTGTGGCCCTGACACCTGTGGCCCTGACACCTGTGGCCCTGACACCTGTGGCCCTGACACCTGTGGCCCTAACACCTGTGGCCCTGACACCTGTGGCCCTGACACCTGTAGCCCTAACACCTGTGGCTCTGACACCTGTGGCCCTGACACCTGTGGCCCTGACACCTGTGGCCATGACACCTGTGGCCCTAACACCTTTGGCCCTGACACCTGTGGCCCTAACACCTGTGGCCCTAACACCTGTGGCCATGACACCTGTGGCCCTGACACCTGTGGCCATGACACCTGTGGCCCTAACACCTGTGGCCATGACACCTGTGGCCCTAACACCTGTGGCCATGACACCTGTGGCCCCTGACACCTGTGGCCCTGACACCTGTGGCCATGACACCTGTGGCCCTAACACCTTTGGCCCTGACACCTGTGGCCCTAACACCTGTGGCCCTGACACCTGTGGCCATGACACCTGTGGCCCTGACACCTGTGGCCATGACACCTGTGGCCCTAACACCTGTGGCCATGACACCTGTGGCCCTAACACCTGTGGCAATGACACCTGTGGCCCCTGACACCTGTGGCCCTGACACCTGTGGCCCTGACACCTGTGGCCATGACACCTGTGGCCCTAACACCTTTGGCCCTAACACCTGTGGCCCTGACACCTGTGGCCATGACACCTGTGGCCCTAACACCTGTGGCCCTAACACCTGTGGCCATGACACCTGTGGCCCTGACACCTGTGGCCCTAACACCTGTGGCCCTAACACCTGTGGCCATGACACCTGTGGCCCTAACACCTGTGGCCCTAACACCTGTGGCCCTGACACCTGTGGCCCTGACACCTGTGGCCCTGACACCTGTGGCCCTGACACCTGTGGCCCTGACACCTGTGGCCCTAACACCTGTGGCCCTAACACCTGTGGCCATGACACCTGTGGCCATGACACCTGTGGCCCTAACACCTTTGGCCCTAACACCTGTGGCCCTAACACCTGTGGCCCTGACACCTGTGGCCCTAACACCTGTGGCCCTAACACCTGTGGCCATGACACCTGTGGCCCTGACACCTGTGGCCCTGACACCTGTGGCCCTAACACCTGTGGCCCTAACACCTGTGGCCCTAACACCTGTGGTCCTAACACCTGTGGCCATGACACCTGTGGCCATGACACCTGTGGCCCTAACACCTGTGGCCCTAACACCTGTGGCCCTAACACCTGTGGTCCTAACACCTGTGGTCCTAACACCTGTGGCCATGACACCTGTGGCCATGACACCTGTGGCCCTGACACCTGTGGCCATGACACCTGTGGCCCTGACACCTGTGGCCCTGACACCTGTGGCCCTAACACCTGTGGCCCTGACACCTGTAGCCCTAACACCTGTGGCCCTAACACCTGTAGCCCTAACACCTGTGGCCCTAACACCTGTGGCCCTAACACCTGTGGCCCTAACACCTGTAGCCCTAACACCTGTAGCCCTAACACCTGTGGCCCTAACACCTGTAGCCCTAACACCTGTGGCCCTAACACCTGTGGCCAGCGTCTCGGTAACACCACAGACAAAATCACCTCCAGGGCTGACAGCCACCATGAAGACCCTTCAGCCATCACCAGATATCAAGTACCAGCTATAGATACTGGTACTGGCGCCAAAGAACCTCCACTTACGGGCTCGCCATAGCCCGTGCTACTGGGAAATTTTTGTTCCCAGTAGCTGAATGTGAAACAACAGAAGGACAGAGAGATGGTCTACCGACAAATCCAGGTGACAAGACACGCTATTACAACTTAAAGCTCACTTGATCTTGCTTGAAAATCGCCGTGAGATAAGAGAGAGAGATTAAGGTATTGAGAGACCTGTGTATCTACACCCCAGTGAGACCCTTGGGTGTATGTACACCTGTGCTACACCTACCCCCCCTCCCCCCACTAGGGACGGTCATGAAGCGCCCCCCCCTCCCTCCCCCCCCCCTTAACCACAACAAACAAATCTTAAATAGACGATCAAAGCTTTTGTGTAACAGATGAGAGGAGGAGGAATGCTGTCGGGCCTGTGGTGAAACGTTAGTCTCCACCGGCTGTACTCACCTAATGAGGTGAGTACCTAATGAGCTCACCTAATGAGTAATGAGCGTGTCACCTCCACCGGCTGTGTCATTCACCTGACGGGTGGGGTTATCTTGAAGTTATCTTGAGATGATTTCGGGGCTTTAGTGTCCCCGCGGCCCGGTCCTCGACCAGGCCTCCACCCCCAGGAAGCAGCCCGTGACAGCTGACTAACACCCAGGTACCTATTTTACTGCTAGGTAACAGGGTGATAGGGTGAAAGAAACTCTGCCCATTCTTTCTCGCCGGCGCCCGGGATCGAACCCGGGACCACAGGATCACAAGTCCAGCTTGCTGTCCGCTCGGCCAACCGGCTCCCCAAGTGCTGTGTATAGTGGTGTATAGTGATGTATAGTGGAGCATAGTGGTGTATAGTGGTGTATAGTGATGTATAGTGGAGTATAGTGGAGTATAGTGGAGTATAGTGGTGTATAGTGGTGTATAGTGGTGTATAGTGGTGTATAGTGATGAATAGTGGAGTATAGTGGTGTATAGTGGAGTATAGTGGTGTATAGTGGTGTATAGTGGTGTATAGTGGAGTATAGTGGTGTATAGTGGTGTATAGTGGTGTATAGTGATGTATAGTGGAGTATAGTGGAGTATAGTGGTGTATAGTGGAGTATAGTGGAGTATAGTGGTGTATAGTGGTGTATAGTGGTGTATAGTGGTGTATAGTGGTGTATAGTGGAGTATAGTGGAGTATAGTGGTGTATAGTGGTGTATAGTGGAGTATAGTGGAGTATAGTGGTGTATAGTGGTGTATAGTGGTGTATAGTGGTGTATAGTGGAGTATAGTGGTGTATAGTGGTGTATAGTGGTGTATAGTGGTGTATAGTGATGAATAGTGGAGTATAGTGGTGTATAGTGGTGTATAGTGGAGCATAGTGGTGTATAGTGGTGTATAGTGGAGTATAGTGGTGTATAGTGATGTATAGTGGAGTATAGTGGAGTATAGTGGAGTATAGTGGTGTATAGTGGTGTATAGTGGTGTATAGTGGTGTATAGTGATGAATAGTGGAGTATAGTGGTGTATAGTGGAGTATAGTGGTGTATAGTGATGTATAGTGGAGTATAGTGGAGTATAGTGGAGTATAGTGGTGTATAGTGGTGTATAGTGGTGTATAGTGGTGTATAGTGATGAATAGTGGAGTATAGTGGTGTATAGTGGTGTATAGTGGTGTATAGTGGTGTATAGTGGTGTATAGTGGAGTATAGTGGAGTATAGTGGTGTATAGTGGTGTATAGTGGAGTATAGTGGAGTATAGTGGTGTATAGTGGTGTATAGTGGTGTATAGTGGTGTATAGTGATGTATAGTGGAGTATAGTGGTGTATAGTGGAGTATAGTGGTGTATAGTGGTGTATAGTGGTGTATAGTGGAGTATAGTGGTGTATAGTGGTGTATAGTGGTGTATAGTGATGTATAGTGGAGTATAGTGGAGTATAGTGGTGTATAGTGGAGTATAGTGGAGTATAGTGGTGTATAGTGGTGTATAGTGGTGTATAGTGGTGTAT
>NC_091160.1:41130801-41155801 GCF_040958095.1 Procambarus clarkii | reverse complement strand
TCCAGCAGACACGCGTAGTCTTCCAGCAGACACGTGTAGTGTTCCAGCAGACACGTGTAGTCTTCCAGCATACACGCGTAGTCTTCCAGCAGACACGTGTAGTCTTCCAGCAGACACGCGTAGTCTTCCAGCAGACACGTGTAGTGTTCCAGCAGACACGCGTAGTCTTCCAGCAGACATGTGTAGTCTTCCAGCAGACACGTGTAGTGTTCCAGCAGACACGCGTAGTGTTCCAGCAGACACGTGTAGTCTTCCAGCAGACATGTGTAGTCTTCCAGCAGACACGTGTAGTGTTCCAGCAGACACGTGTAGTCTTCCAGCAGACACGCGTAGTCTTCCAGCAGACATGTGTAGTCTTCCAGCAGACACGTGTAGTGTTCCAGCAGACACGCGTAGTGTTCCAGCAGACACGTGTAGTCTTCCAGCAGACATGTGTAGTCTTCCAGCAGACACGTGTAGTCTTCCAGCAGACACGTGTAGTCTTCCAGCAGACACGTGTAGTCTTCCAGCAGACATGAAGCGGGAAGATTCGAAGGCTAGATTCGACGAAGAGGTCGACCGGAATAGCCCAATTCCATACCGTTAGGCTGGGTCCCGGGAGCTACACCTCACTTCCCCGTAAGGTAAACACTTGGGTAAGTAGGTAAGTAGTGATAGGTAACAACACCCTCCCCCCCCCCCCACTCCCTGAATCTAGTTAAGAAAATTATTCTCAAAATTTCCCAAAATGTACAAAATTTGATTTATTTATGTGAGGAAAAGTTATGAGTGGAAATGTCCGTCCTTCGGGGAGCGGCGATGGTGATTAATGGTTATTGCTTCTAGCCAGAAGTGGGAGTAAGGGGGGAGAGACATGATCACTACCTACAAAATCCTCAGGGGAATTGAGTACCCACATGAGCCACAGGGACGTTAAAAAGGAACTTATTCAGTAGAGGGGAAACAGTCGGGGTTTCTTCCTATTGGGGAGTGTTGTACATGCTGCTATGGCGGTGTGTCCACTCACAGGATGAGTGACGCTGCCCAATACTGTCACTATGGCGGTGTGTCCACTCACAGGATGAGTGGCGCTGCCCAATACTGTCACTATGGCGGTGTGTCCACTCACAGGATGAGTGGCGCTGCCCAATACTGTCACTATGGCGGTGTGTCCACTCACAGGATGAGTGGCGCTGCCCAATACTGTCACTATGGCGGTGTGTCCACTCACAGGGTGAGTGGCGCTGCCCAATACTGTCACTATGGCGGTGTGTCCACTCACAGGGTGAGTGGCGCTGCCCAATACTGTCACTATGGCGGTGTGTCCACTCACAGGGTGAGTGGCGCTGCCCAATACTGTCACTATGGCGGTGTGTCCACTCACAGGATGAGTGGCGCTGCCCAATACTGTCACTATGGCGGTGTGTCCACTCACAGGATGAGTGGCGCTGCCCAGTACTGTCACTATGGCGGTGTGTCCACTCACAGGATGAGTGGCGCTGCCCAATACTGTCACTATGGCGGTGTGTCCACTCACAGGATGAGTGACGCTGCCCAATACTGTCACTATGGCGGTGTGTTCACTCACAGGATGAGTGGCGCTGCCCAGTACTGTCACTATGGCGGTGTGTCCACTCACAGGATGAGTGGCGCTGCCCAATACTGTCACTATGGCGGTGTGTCCACTCACAGGATGGGTGGCGCTGCCCAATACTGTCACTATGGCGGTGTGTCCACTCACAGGATGAATGGCGCTGCCCAATACTGTCACTATGGCGGTGTGTCCACTCACAGGATGGGTGGCGCTGCCCAATACTGTCACTATGGCGGTGTGTCCACTCACAGGATGAGTGGCGCTGCCCAATACTGTCACTATGGCGGTGTGTCCACTCACAGGATGAATGGCGCTGCCCAATACTGTCACTATGGCGGTGTGTCCACTCACAGGATGGGTGGCGCTGCCCAATACTGTCACTATGGCGGTGTGTCCACTCACAGGATGAGTGGCGCTGCCCAATACTGTCACTATGGCGGTGTGTCCACTCACAGGATGGGTGGCGCTGCCCAATACTGTCACTATGGCGGTGTGTCCACTCACAGGATGAGTGGCGCTGCCCAATACTGTCACTATGGCGGTGTGTCCACTCACAGGATGAGTGGCGCTGCCCAATACTGTCACTATGGTGGTGTGTCCACTCACAGGATGGGTGGCGCTGCCCAATACTGTCACTATGGTGGTGTGTCCACTCACAGGATGGGTGGCGCTGCCCAGTACTGTCACTATGGCGGTGTGTCCACTCACAGGATGAGTGGCGCTGCCCAATACTGTCACTATGGCGGTGTGTCCACTCACAGGATGAGTGGCGCTGCCCAATACTGTCACTATGGTGGTGTGTCCACTCACAGGATGAGTGGCGCTGCCCAATACTGTCACTATGGCGGTGTGTCCACTCACAGGATGAGTGGCGCTGCCCAATACTGTCACTATGGTGGTGTGTCCACTCACAGGATGGGTGGCGCTGCCCAATACTGTCACTATGGTGGTGTGTCCACTCACAGGATGGGTGGCGCTGCCCAATACTGTCACTATGGCGGTGTGTCCACTCACAGGATGAGTGGCGCTGCCCAATACTGTCACTATGGCGGTGTGTCCACTCACAGGATGGGTGACCGTTCTTGTGTTAATACAATGACAAAAGTCTCACACTTTTATCATATTCATGTAAAACTCTGAACCGAATTAGTCTCCCGTACCTCTACTGCTAACCTATTATACTTATTGATACCATCTCTCATTTACAAAAAAGCCTCCAGATTTCTAACTCCTGCCATTGCATTGCTCTTCAACAAGTCACTTGAACTCCAAATCTTTCCGGATATTTAAAAAAAAAAGCGAGAGTAACCCCAGTCCACAAATGTGGTGATCTCACTGCTGTCAACAACTTCAGACCTATATCAATTCTGTCAAACTTGTCAAAAATATTTGAAAAGCTAATCTACAAGCAGCTTTACTCTTATCTAGCCAAACACAATATACTTAGCTCTTGTCAATATGGCTTCAGACCCAAAAAAAAGCACTAACGATGCACTGATTAACTTGAAACATGCAGCTCTTGATAAAAATTAGTTCCCTGTTGGGTTATTTGTGGACCTGCGTAAGGCTTTTGACACTGTCAACCACCAAAACCTTCTTCTTAAATTACATCATTATGGAGTCAGAGGACACTCCCTGCAATACCTCAAATCTTAACTTACTGACAGGCTCCAATATGTTTCTGTGAATAATTCCATTTCTCCCACACTACCCATCAACATTGGTGTTCCTCAGGGCAGCATACTTGGCCCTCTCCTCTTTCTCATCTACATTAATGACCTTCCAAATGCCTCCCAACACCTCAAACCAATTCTATTTGCTGATGACACAACCTTCATTTACTCCAGTCCTGACCCCCTTGCTCTAAATGCCACAGTAAATACTGAGCTAGAGAAAGTCCATCTTTGGCTAACTGCCAACAAACTCACCCTTAACATTGACAAAACTTTCTATATTTTGTTTGGTAATAAATCCTCACATAAAATTAGTCTAAGAATAAACAATACCCAAATTAGTAACAAAGTAGGTGGTAAATTCCTTGGTGTCCTCGTCGATAACAAGCTGAATTTCCAGGGACACATTCTATATATAGCAAAAAAAGTTTCTGAAACTGTTTTTAGCATTCTAAAGCATTCTTTCTAAGATCAGATATTATGCACCTCGCCCTGCCCTGGTGACTATTACTCCCTTATCTATCCATATCTCAACTATGGTATTTGTGCTTGGGGTTCTACTACCCAAAATCATTTACGTCCTCTAATTACTCAACACAAAGCTGGTATTAGAACAATATCTAACTCTGGCCCCAGACAGCACTCGGTACCCTTACTTAAATATCTGAATATGTTAGATATTAAGCCACTGCACATCCTCTCTTGTGTACTCTATATATTTAAAACTCTGAACTGTAATGCCAATCCTGACCTTAAACACTTCCTAGAAGGTTGTAACAGAACCCATGAGCACCACACCAGAAACAAATACCTATTTGATATTCCAAGAGTGCGACTTAACCAAACTAGAAATGCTCTACAACTCAAGGGACCCAGAATGTGGAATGACCTTCCCAATCATGTCAAAGGCTGTACCTCTCCCAACCAGTTTAAGAGTAGAACTAAGTACTACCTAATTAACTCCATGTAACCTACCTTACCCCTAAATGTCAACTCATGTCTTGCTTTTCTAAACAATACTGTTTGTTGACCAACTTGTTTAATTGCTGATTTCTGCCATGTTCCCGCTCCTCGTTTTCCATTTCAACACAATTTATACTTTAATCTTAATTAGTATTAAGGTTTAGTCTAAGTGTCCCCCCCCCCCCACCATGCCGGAAACGCTGTGTGTATTAGTGGGTTTAGGCCTTGCATGTACTGCCTCTATCTATAACTCCAGTGTCCCCCCCCCCCACCTTGCCGGAAACGCTGTGTGTATTAGTGGCTTTAGGCCTTGTATGTACTGCCTCTATCTATAACTCCAACATTATGTTTGTAACTCATCTTTTATGTATGTACTTTTACACGAATAAACATTTTGATTTTTTATTTGATTTTATTGAGAGGTGTAGTCGTGAACCATACTTCCTGAAGTGTCTGTCAGTCATCTGCCTATTTCCGTCTCTGACCCCTTGTTCTGTCCCTGGCTCCCCAACCACTTGGGCTGGACGGTAGACTGACGGTCTCGCTTCATGCAGGTCAGTGTTCAATCCCCGACCGTCTACACAAGTGGTTGGGCACCATTCCTTCCCTCCGTCTCATCCCAAATCCTTATCCTGATCCCTTCCCAGTGCTGTATAGTCCTAATGGCTTGGCACTTCCCCTGATGGTGCACTTCCCTTCTCTTGCTGGCTTTGGCCAAAGCCAGCAAGCACTATACGAGGCTGTTTATAACAATAACAACCTTGGCTTGTTAAGTCTCCAAGCTCCTAAAGTGGTTAATAACTATAAACAAAGCCGCCATGATTAAGAAAAGATGTACGGGTTTCGTAAGTGGTCGTGTAAATACTTAATGAATACTAACCCACACATTCAGCAAATTATCATTAACAATGTGTATTAAATGTGCCTGTGAAGGACGGAACTATCAGGGAACTATCCCAACTTCTTGGACACTCGGGGATTGAACGCCGACCTGCATGAAGTGCTTGGTATAGTGACCTGGTTTAAGGGGGGAGTGTGGCCTTGAGGGGGGCGTGTAGGGGGGGGGTGGTGGGGGGTGTGGGTGGTAATGTAATCCCAGACCTGCTTCACCGCCCACACCACACTAAGCCAATTACCCCCACACACCTGACACGAGGCTCTTCACTCAACACCTTCTCCACTCTACATCGGCTTGGGGGTCGGCCGCCGCTTGGACAAGCAGAGCCCGAGGCGGGGTAGTGAGACTAACCAGTCGTGGGCGTCTATGGCTGCCAGCTATAGACGCCCACGACCAGCCAGCGACCAGCCAGCCAGCCAGCCAGCCAGCCAGCCAGCCAGCCAGCCAGCCCACGACCAGCCAGCCAGCCAGCCAGCCAGCCAGCCAGCCCACGACCAGCCAGCCAGCCAGCCCACGACCAGCCAGCGACCAGCCAGCCAGCCAGCCAGCCAGCCCACGACCAGCCAGCCAGCCAGCCAGCCCACGACCAGCCAGCCAGCCAGCCCACGACCAGCCAGCCAGCCAGCCCACGACCAGCCAGCCAATCAGCCATGCCACTAATTCAGCCATCATAGAGAGCTTTGGTGCCTGGCTCACCCCTATTTGCTTGAGAAGACATTTGTCACTGTATACCAATAGTGTGCCCAAGCTGTTCCGTCTCTGAGGCTCCAGGACAGGAGGAGCGGTGGCCCGCACCTTGGGCAGGGTGAGCGGAGAGGTGGTTGGCCCAAGACTGAACCAGAAGTGAGCTTAATAAGGCGTTTACACCACACTTGAGTGGTTAGATGATTAATAACTCACTAGTTTATGTATCACCTACCTTACCCTCTCAATGTACGAGAGACATACATATATGTGTATGTATGTATATATGTGTATACAGGATATGTGGCAACTGGTCAGAATTACATTTCACCTTTGTAAACACACATTAATGACACTGTAAAAAGACACATCGAACACTGCTTATGTAGGACAGACGTAAATATGTGTATCTATATATTTGTATATGTAGGTTAGATTAGCATTTTTAAAAGCACTACAATCACCTTCTGTGGTTAATTGTTCAATAAATCCCTGAACTATATGTTGAACAGGTCTCTCACCCTGTCCATGGAGGACTGAAGAAAATGTGTATGTGCTGGTTAGCATTGTAAATGTCTGGCCACGTCTGTGGTAGACAATAATAAAAGGTTTTGGTGTTTGGTCTCTGTGGCCTGCTTGTGGCCTGCTTGTGGCCTGCTTGTGGCCTGCTTGTGGCCACCCCACACAATACCCGAAGACACTGGACATCACACATGTACACACAGGCAAGAAATTATAATAAAACCGGACATGACTCTGCTCAGCGCTCGCTGGCCACACAGTAACTGCTCAACCTGGTCGGTGGCGGCGGAAGGCGGCCCTCAAGCACCCGCACCGCTGGGGGAGGGGGCAGGGGAGGGCAGGTGTTAGGCAGGGTAGGGCAGGGGAGGGCAGGGGTTAGGCAGGGTAGGGCAGGGGAGGGCAGGGGAGGGCAGGGGGGCAGGGGAGGGTAGGGGAGGGCAGGGGAAGGCAGCGGAGGGCAGGGGAGGGCAGGGGAGGGCAGGGGTTAGGCAGGGGAGGGCAGGGGAGGGCAGGGGAGGGCAGGGAAGGGCAGGGGAAAGCAGGGGAGGGCAGGGGAGGGTAGGGGAGGGGCAGCGAAGGGCAGGGGAGGGCAGGGGGGCAGGGTAGGGCAGGGGAGGACAGGGCAGGGCAAGGGAAGGCAGCGGAGGGCAGGGGGGTGGGGAGGGCAGCGGAGGGCAGGGGATCTCGTAAGCAGGAGGAGGAAACTAGAGAAGGATGTCGTGAGTAGGATGGAAAGTGAAGGGGAGGGTGGGGGGTTAGTGCCCTCGTTCTTGCTCCCTCCCTCTTATGTCTGCCTTACCTGCCAGCCAGCCAGCCAGCCAGCCAGCCAGCCAGCCAGCCAGGCAGCCAGGCAGCCAGCCAGCAAGCCAGCCAGGCAGCCAGGCAGCCAGCCAGCCAGCCAGCCAGCCAGCCAGCCAGGCAGCCAGCCAGCCAGGCAGCCAGCCAGCCAGCCAGGCAGCCAGGCAGCCAGCCAGCAAGCCAGCAAGCCAGCCAGGCAGCCAGCCAGGCAGCCAGGCAGCCAGGCAGCCAGGCAGCCAGGCAGCCAGCCAGCCAGGCAGCCAGGCAGCCAGGCAGCCAGCCAGGCAGCCAGGCAGCCAGCCAGCCAGCCAGGCAGCCAGGCAGCCAGGCAGCCAGCCAGCCAGCCAGCAAGCCAGCCAGGCAGTCAGCCAGCCAGCCAGCCAGGCAGCCAGCCAGCCAGGCAGCCAGCCAGGCAGCCAGGCAGCCAGCCAGCAAGCCAGCCAGGCAGCCAGGCAGCCAGCCAGGCAGCCAGGCAGCCAGGCAGCCAGGCAGCCAGGCAGCCAGCCAGCCAGCCAGCAGCCAGGCAGCCAGGCAGCTAGCCAGCCAGGCAGCCAGGCAGCCAGGCAGCCAGGCAGCCAGCCAGGCAGCCAGGCAGCCAGGCAGCCAGCCAGCCAGCCAGCCAGGCAGCCAGCCAGCCAGCCAGCCAGGCAGGCAGGCAGGCAGCCAGCCAGCCAGGCAGCCAGGCAGCCAGCCAGCCAGCCAGGCAGCCAGGCAGTCAGCCAGCCAGCCAGCCAACCAGCCAGGCAGCCAGGCAGCCAGGCAGCCAGGCAGTCAGCCAGGCAGCCAGCCAGCCAGCCAGCCAGCCAACCAGCCAGCCAGCCAACCAGCCAGCCAGCCAGCCAACCAGCCAGCCAGCCAGCCAGCCAGCCAGCCAGCTAGCCAGCCAGCCAGCCAGCCAGCCAGCCAGCCAGCCAGCCAGCCAGGAAGCCAGTCAGCCAACCAACCAACCAGCCAGCCAGCCAGCCAGCCAGCCAGCTAGCCAGCCAGCCAGCCAGCCAGCCAGCCAGCCAACCAACCAACCAGCCAGCCAGCCAGCCAGCCAGCCAGCCAGCCAGGCAGGCAACCAGCCAACCAACCAACCAGCCAACCAACCAGCCAGCCAGGCAGCCAGCCAGCCAGCCAGCCAGCCAGCCAGCCAGCCAGCCAGCCAGCCAGGCAGCCAGCCAGCCAGCCAGCCAGCCAGCCAGCCAGGCAGCCAGTCAGCACACCAGTAAGGGGCGCCAGAGGTACAGACCTTGGATCCATTAAACTGTGGAGTGGGGCGTCATCTGCAAGTCAAAGTCCGGCTCATTATACCCTCCTCCATTCACAATTTACTCCAGCCCTCCATTCATATATGGAGGGTAATGGTTGGTGGGCGTGGGCGGGCGTGGGCGGTGTAAGAGGCCAGGTAAAGTCAGGGATCACCATAGCCCGTGCTACTTGAAACGTTTTGTTCCAGGTAGCCAATCTTAAACGAGAACAAAGGTAAAGTCCTGTGGTGTGTCTTGTTGTATCCCTCACTTAAGTTCCCTTACTTCAACTTAGACACTTACCAAAGTTGTTAAGTATGATTGGCTGCTAGAGAAAGGTGAAGCATGATAAGCCTAGCAGCTTGCTTGTCTGGCCTTGATGACGAAGTGCGCGTTAGTGTGATAAAGAGTCGTTAGTGGCAGGAAACACTCGCTAGTGTGAACTACTGTGCTCTCATTACCTAACATTATCATACAAAGATCCAAGCGCGTTAATCCAGCCGCCAAACCCCACAGCTGTTTATGAATGAAAAGCTGTTTACACACGACTCACAACTGATGACGTCCGAACACTTCCGGAACAAGTGCTTCACTGACGACTGGTGTTCGAGCCCCAACGGTGTAAATGCTTCACTTACGGACTTATCAACACAAATAATCGTCAACAGAACCTAAACACCTAACCTAACCTTCGCCGAATTATACATAGAATGTTTATGTATAATAATATTAATTTGTATATGAAAACAAACCAATTTTTAATACACAGTGTATTAAAATTGATGAATGTGTCTGGGGAGGGCGGCCGCTGCTTTAACCAGCCTAGTGGGTGGACGGCCGCTGCTTTAACCAGCCTAGTGGGTGGACGGCCGCCGCTTTAACCAGCCTAGTGTGAGGACGGCCGCTGCTTTAACCAGCCTAGTGGGTGGACGGCCGCTGCTTTAACCAGCCTAGTGGGTGGACGGCCGCCGCTTTAACCAGCCTAGTGGGTGGACGGCCGCTGCTTTAACCAGCCTAGTGGGTGGACGGCCGCTGCTTTAACCAGCCTAGTGTGAGGACGGCCGCTGCTTTAACCAGCCTAGTGTGAGGACGGCCGCTGCTTTAACCAGCCTAGTGGGTGGACGGCCGCTGCTTTAACCAGCCTAGTGGGTGGACGGCCGCTGCTTTAACCAGCCTAGTGTGAGGGCGGCCGCCGCTTTAACCAGCCTAGTGGGTGGACGGCCGCTGCTTTAACCAGCCTAGTGGGTGGACGGCCGCTGCTTTAACCAGCCTTGTGGGTGGACGGCCGCTGCTTTAACCAGCCTAGTGGGTGGACGGCCGCTGCTTTAACCAGCCTAGTGGGTGGACGGCCGCTGCTTTAACCAGCCTAGTGGGTGGACGGCCGCTGCTTTAACCAGCCTAGTGTGAGGACGGCCGCTGCTTTAACCAGCCTAGTGTGAGGACGGCCGCTGCTTTAACCAGCCTAGTGTGGGGACAGCCGCTGCTTTAACGAGCCTAGTGTGCGGACAGGTTGATCATTGAGTTGTCCAGATTTCCTCTCTGAACTTGACCCGAGTCATACAGACATTGCACCAAGCTTAACATAACATGTTGAACATTCTGAAATCTTTGAAGAGTTTGGCATGAAAGAGAGAGTGACGCGTCTATCACAGCCACAATATTGACCTAACAATGTGGTAAGTGGGTTGTTAGTGACGGTTGCCTGACCTCTGACACGCCTGGGTATGTAAATATAAATGAGTTAGTGCAGTATTGGGCAGCTCGCGGTCACCAGCCTCTCACCAGGGGACTAGTTTTTGTCACACTTGCCGCCCGCTCCTCACTAACTAACTAGTCTCGGAGAGGCTACACCTTCAATGGTAACATGTTCTCCTATTACTCCTTCCTCATAACTCATAGTTTAAGTAATTATTAATTCATATTTGGACACCCAGTTGACGAGGATGATAAGTAATCAGTGAAGAAAAGTGTATGATATGCATGAGTGGGTTTTATCACTTGGTGTATTAGAAATGTGATCTGGGAATTATTTCTTCTTACATATTTAATTATTTGTTGGTAAAAGAATGTGATGACATTATTATATACAATATTTAATGTACTGAAGTTTGAGCTCAAGTTGATAAGTTGTACAAGACTTGTCGTACGAGTCTGTGTTAATGCTCACCTAGTTGTGCTTGCGGGGGTTAAGCTCTGGCTCTTTGGTCCCGCCTCTCAACTGGTGTACAGGTTCCTGAGCCTATTGGGCATTATCATATCTACATTATAAACTGTGTATGGAGTCAGCCTCCACCACATCACTGCCTAATGCATTCCATCTGTCAACTACTCTGACACTGAAAAAGTTCCTTCTAACGTCTCTGTGGCTCATGTGGGTACTCAGTTTCCACCTGTGTCCCCTTGTTCGCGTCCCACCAGTGTTGAATAGTTCATCCTTGTTTACCCGGTCGATTCCTCTGAGGATTTTGTGATTCCTCAGTGTGTGTGTGTGTGTGTGTGTGTGTGTGTGTGTGTGTGTGTGTTTGTGTGTGTGTGTGTGTGTGTGTGTGTGTGTGTGTGTGTGTGTGTGTGTGTGTGTGTGTGTGTGTGTGTATGTACGAGCAACAGTGTAGCAGAAATCTGTAAAAATATTATTAAAACCTTCTTCACATATACTTACACCTGAGGTTGGTGGTCAGGCGCCTGGTGTTAGCCTCGCCTAATATTTAACAACAACTACTGTTAGCCATGTGTCTAAAATTACCGTTTTGGGGGTTGGCATAAATGACACGATTACCACTTGACAGTGAACCAATGTGACCCCCTATGAAGACCCAAGTTATACACTAAATGTCCTGATTTTATCATTGTTACTAAAATGACAAACATCATGTACTGATGTCTGCAAAATTACTCAAAAATTCTATCACACTTTGGCTGTAATGTTCTCTGATGACATCAACACCGACCCTCGAACCAGTGTGGGTTCGAGACTCATATAGATGGTTACTAAATGTGGGTTTATATGAGAAAATATTCAATAATATTGGGACGTTTGACTTATCTAAAGAGTTCACGGAAGTATTGAACTGTCTGACTGTTTTAGATTTAGTTAAACAGAACGAGATGTCCATGTAGCACGGGCTATGGTGAGCCCGAAACTGTCCCTCCGCCTGTTTTATACTCTTGCATGTGGTGTGTCCCCCCCCCCTGGTGGTGTGTCCCCCTGGTGGTGTGTGTCCCCTGGTGGTGTGTGTCCCCCTGGTGGTGTGTGTCCCCTGGTGATGTCCCCCTGGTGGTGTGTGTCCCCTGGTGGTGTGTGTCCCCCTGGTGGTGTGTGTCCCCTGGTGGTGTGTGTCCCCCTGGTGGTGTGTCCCCCTGGTGGTGTCCCCCTGGTGGTGTGTCCCCCCCTGGTGGTGTGTGTCCCCCTGGTGGTGTGTCCCCCCCTGGTGGTGTGTCCCCCCCTGGTGGTGTGTGTCCCCCTGGTGGTGTGTGTCCCCTGGTGGTGTGTGTCCCCCTGGTGGTGTGTGTCCCCTGGTGGTGTGTGTCCCCCTGGTGGTGTGTGTCCCCCTGGTGGTGATCTTCACCACCCTGGATGGTGGACAAAGAAGCTTTATTTAGAATGTCTGGTGACCGTAAGAGGCAGGTATTCACCCTGGGACTTTTTGTGGCGTTCTTATTACGGCGGGGGGGGGGGGGGGCAGGGGGGGCAGGGCAGGGGAGGGGCAGGGGGGGGCAGGGGGGGCAGGGGGGGCAGGGGGGGGGCAGGGCAGGGCAGGGCAGGGCAGGGGGCAGGGGAGGGCAGGGACATGGGGGTGGTGTATTATCAGGTACTGCACTAACGAGATGACGTGTTAATAAGGGAGAAGGAAGGGGGGAGGGATAAAAATTAGTAATTATAATACAAATAATTTATATTTAAATCCTCTATATGATTATAGACGAACACTAAAAGTACAGGTGACTATGGTCTGGTACCATCCCCAGGTGATGGTACCAGTGTTCTGGTACCATCATTGTTTATACAGTGTTCTCTGATTGTGCCTATGGCACCTCTGCTCTTCACTGGACCTCTGATGTTTATACAGTGTTCTCTGATTGTGCCTATGGCACCTCTGCTCTTCACTGGACCTCTGATGTTTATACAGTGTTCTCTGATTGTGCCTATGGCACCTCTGCTCTTCACTGGACCTCTGATGTTTATACAGTGTTCTCTGATTGTGCCTTTGGCACCTCTGCTCTTCACTGGACCTCTGATGTTTATACAGTGTTCTCTGATTGTGCCTATGGCACCTCTGCTCTTCACTGGACCTCTGATGTTTATACAATGTTCTCTGATTGTGCCTATGGCACCTCTGCTCTTCACTGGACCTCTGATGTTTATACAGTGTTCTCTGATTGTGCCTATGGCACCTCTGCTCCTCACTGGACCTCTGATGTTTATACAGTGTTCTCTGATTGTGCCTATGGCACCTCTGCTCTTCACTGGACCTCTGATGTTTATACAGTGTTCTCTGATTGTGCCTATGGCACCTCTGCTCTTCACTGGACCTCTGATGTTTATAGTGTTCTCTGATTGTGCCTATGGCACCTCTGCTCTTCACTGGACCTCTGATGTTTATACAGTGTTCTCTGATTGTGCCTATGGCACAAGGGAGCCGGTCGGCCGAGCGGACAGCACGCTGGACTTGTGATCCTGTGGTCCTGGGTTCAATCCCAGGCGCCGGCGAGAAACAATGGGCAGAGTTTCTTTCACCCTATGCCCCTGTTACCTAGCAGTAAAATAGGTACCTGGGTGTTAGTCAGCTGTCACGGGCTGCTTCCTGGGGGTGGAGGCCTGGTCGAGGACCGGGCCGCGGGGACACTAAAGCCCCGAAATCATCTCAAGATAACCTCAAGATAACCACTCCAAGCGTCCTATATGCAACACATCCTGCAAATATGCAACTGGAAACACTTACAAAATACTCATATTAAACTATAATTGTTGAATGTAAGTACTGGACGTTATTAGTAATAGTGAAGACTTGTCTGTGAGAGAGAGAGAGAGAGAGCCAGTGAGGGGGAGAGGGACCTCACTCCCCGGCAGGTGAGTGAGCCTTCAGACTACACCCAATTTCCTCACCTGTCATGGGCTGTCTCCACCCCCCCCCCCCTGTAGTGTGTGGGGGACACCATCACCAGGTGCTGTGTGGGTGACCTTAGAGTGTGACCTGAGTGACCTTACAGGGTGTGACCTGAGTGACCTTACAGGGTGTGACCTGAGTGACCTTTCAGGGTGAGACCTGAGTGACCTTTCAGGGTGTGACCTTAGAGGGCGTGACCTCCATAACAACAGAACAATGGTTCTAATCACCTCTCCAAACGCCTAATTACCAAATGTGTAACAAATCAGCTATTTTCTCCCCAATATGGTGACAATGATACAATGAAGGCAATGGTGTTTTTCTCCTCACAACCATTCTAAAGCTCTACCTTGTAAATAATGAGTAAAGTCTTGACTACAAGCGTATATTTACTGATGTAAACAAGAGATGGAGCGCCTGCCAATTTTTTTATTATTTTCTACCACAGACGTGGCCAGACATTTACAATGCTAACCAGCACATACACATTTTCTTCAGTCCTCCATGGACAGGGTGAGAGACCTGTTCAACATATAGTTCAGGGATTTATTGAACAATTAACCACAGAAGGTGATTGTAGTGCTTTTAAAAATGCTAATCTAACCTACATATACAAATATATAGATACACATATTTACGTCTGTCCTACATAAGCAGTGTTCGATGTGTATTTTTACAGTGTCATTAAGGTGCGTTTACAAAGGTGAAATGCAATTCTGACCAGTTGCCACATATCTTGTATACAAATACATATATACACGTGTACTACACATACCCACATATATATACATACACCTATGTCTTCCTACTTTGACAGGGTAAGATACATATTGCATTACATATTATATAGGTACAATACATTGTATAACAGATGTATTACATGGTCAATCTAGGGTACAAGTCCAATATATCATCAAGTGTTCCAGTACTCACATAGTAACTACAGAGTTCAGCATACCTTAGCCCAGGAGGGCGAAAGTCAGTCAATATGGGACATTCTACAATATAATGTTCAAGGGCCAGATTCACGAAAGCAGTTACGCAAGTACTTACGAACGTGTCCATCTTTCCTCAATCTTTGAGGGCTTTGGTTACATTTATTAAACAGTTTACAAGCATGAAAACTTACCAATCAACTGTTGCTATTGTTATAAACAGCCTCCTGGTGCTTCGGAGCTCATTAACTGTTTAATAATTGTAAACAAAGCCGCCAAAGATTGAGAAAAGATGGACAGGTTCGTCAGTGTTTGCGTAACTGCTTCGTGAATCTGGCCCCAAGAGAGTGCATGTTTTCTCTTTCACAAAGTTGACACATTGTGTACTCGACATTTGGGTTTTGAGAAAGCTGCCAGATACGTCTATATCCCAGGCGTATTCTGGCCACTATAACATCACATTGCCGGGTTCTTGTTCTATTAGTCCCATATGTGAATGTTAAATGTTCCTCACTATATATATTATAATGTTTACTGCTACAACATTGAGGTCTTGGGAGTGCTTGACGTGTTGTCATCACGTAGCCTTCAGGGCTTGGTAGCCCGCCTCCCATTGGCTGCTTGTCTATAGCCAACATAACCGACTCCCTAATTGGCTGATGCTGCTCTTGCCATATTTGGATCCGTTCGATTATGATGTAGTATTTCGCTGTTATAGCTTCTATAGAATGCGTTTATTTTCAGCAATATATATAGTGGTATAGTCTATTACTGAACGGAAGTTGTGAGGCGACATCCTATGATTTAAAATATCTTGCTGGGCCGTGATTGGTGGGTTGTCACTGGTCTAGAAGACCCGGATATTACCGATCTCCTTATTGGTTCTTCTCGCAGGGCGGCGCTCTGATTGGACGCCACGACAAAAATGAGTAAATATTACCTGTGCCCTAATTGGTCGACTATCACCCGGGAAGATGTAATTGGTCGGTCATTACTAGGATGTGAATTGTCAGCTTGGGCACTAGTGACCCCCCCCCCACAAGACCACCCTTCAACCCGTTATCTTGAGGTTATCTTGAGACGATTTCGGGGCTTTAGTGTCCCCGCAGCCCGGTCCTCGACCAGGCCTCCACCCCCAGGAAGCAGCCCGTGACAGCTGACTAACTCCCAGGTACGTATTTTACTGCTAGGTGACAGGGGCATTCAGGGTCGACTGGCTTGTTCTTCCGTGATCATACTGGTAGACTAGGACCACTACCAGACTGGTAGACTACACCACTACCATACTGGTAGACTAGGACCACTACCAGACTGGTAGACTAGGACCACTACCAGACTGGTAGACTAGGACCACTACCATACTGGTAGACTAGGACCACTACCATACTGGTAGACTACACCACTACCATACTGGTAGACTAGACCCACTACCAGACTGGTAGACTAGACCACTACCATACTGGTAGACTAGACCCACTACCAGACTGGTAGACTACACCACTACCATACTGGTAGACTAGACCACTACCAGACTGGTAGACTAGACCACTACCAGACTGGTAGACTACACCACTACCAGACTGGTAGACTAGACCACTACCAGACTGGTAGACTAGACCACTACCAGACTGGTAGACTAGACCACTACCAGACTGGTAGACTACACCACTACCAGACTGGTAGACTACACCACTACCATACTGGTAGACTAAGACCACTACCATACTGGTAGACTAGGACCACTACCATACTGGTAGACTACACCACTACCAGACTGGTAGACTAGACCACTACCAGACTGGTAGACTACACCACTACCATACTGGTAGACTAGACCACTACCATACTGGTAGACTAGGGCCACTACCAGACTGGTAGACTAGGGCCACTACCAGACTGGTAGACTACACCACTACCAGACTGGTAGACTACACCACTACCATACTGGTAGACAAGGACCACTACCATACTGGTAGACTACACCACTACCATACTGGTAGACAAGGACCACTACCATACTGGTAGACTACACCACTACCAGACTGGTAGACTAGGGCCACTACCATACTGGTAGACTAGACCCACTACCATACTGGTAGACTACACCACTACCAGACTGGTAGACTACACCACTACCAGACTGGTAGACTACACCACTACCATACTGGTAGACAAGGACCACTACCATACTGGTAGACTACACCACTACCATACTGGTAGACAAGGACCACTACCATACTGGTAGACTACACCACTACCAGACTGGTAGACTAGGGCCACTACCATACTGGTAGACTAGACCCACTACCATACTGGTAGACTACACCACTACCAGACTGGTAGACTACACCACTACCAGACTGGTAGACTACACCACTACCAGACTGGTAGACTAGGGCCACTACCATACTGGTAGACTAGACCCACTACCATACTGGTAGACTACACCACTACCAGACTGGTAGACTACACCACTACCATACTGGTAGACTACACCACTACCAGACTGGTAGACTACACCACTACCAGACTGGTAGACTACACCACTACCAGACTGGTAGACTACACCACTACCAGACTGGTAGACTACACCACTACCAGACTGGTAGACTACACCACTACCATACTGGTAGACTAGACCCACTACCAGACTGGTAGACTGCACCACTACCAGACTGGTAGACTACACCACTACCAGACTGGTAGACTACACCACTACCAGACTGGTAGACTGCACCACTACCAAACTGGTAGACTAGACCCACTGGTAGACTAGACCCACTACCAGACTGGTAGACTGCACCACTACCAGACTGGTAGACTAGACCCACTGGTAGACTAGACCCACTACCAGACTGGTAGACTGCACCACTACCAGACTGGTAGACTAGACCCACTGGTAGACTAGACCCACTACCAGACTGGTAGACTACACCACTACCATACTGGTAGACTAGACCACTACCATACTGGTAGACTAGACCCACTACCATACTGGTAGACTAGACCACTACCAGACTGGTAGACTACACCACTACCAGACTGGTAGACTAAGACCACTACCATACTGGTAGACTAGACCACTACCAGACTGGTAGACTACACCACTACCAGACTGGTAGACTAGGGCCACTACCAGACTGGTAGACTACACCACTACCAGACTGGTAGACTAAGATAAAGCCTCACAATTGTAATGTCTAATATATATAGTTTAATACTGTAGTGAATGTCTGCTAATCAATAATTTGATTGACTACATATATAAAAACAATATATAAATTATATATATAAATATATATATATATATATATATATATATATATATATAAACCCCCATAATGTATAGGAGAGTCGAGTGAGGGAATTCGAAGAAATAGTCTACTTAAACCTCATACAATTTACTACCGAAATATATAAAATTAAATATAAATTCGATATAAATTAATATAAATATATATAAATTTCACAATCCCCCCCACATCCAGACCCCCTCCCCCCCCCATTAATCTCACACACTCACCAAGTGTGCCAAACCTGTACTGACAATAACGTGTTAAGACAGAGACAAAGGTGTTCAGCTTGTAGGCTTGAGGTAAGAAGGTGATTGGTGATAAACTACTCAACCATCCCCTGAGGGCCTGGAGGGTGGTGGTTGGGAGGTGATAAAACCATTAGTGAGTTTGTGACACTACAATTACGGATGGTTTATGGGTTGTTAAGTTTGGCCAGAGGTTTGGTAGACCTGTAATCTTAAGTCAGGAGGAGGTGGAGAAGCTGTTACGCAAGCAGCAGGGTCATTGTTGGTCTCATGCCGGTGTTGGGGTTATTATCCCAGCCAGTGTTGGGGTTATTATCCCCGCCAGTGTTGGGGTTATTATCCCCGCCAGTGTTGGGGTTATTATCCCCGCCAGTGTTGGGATTATTATTCCAGCCAGTGTTGGGGTTATTATCCCCGCCAGTGTTGGGGTTATTATCCCCGCCAGTGTTGGGATTATTATTCCAGCCAGTGTTGGGGTTATTATCCCAGCCAGTGTTGGGATTATTATCCCCGCCAGTGTTGGGGTTATTATCCCGGCCAGTGTTGGGGTTATTATCCCAGCCAGTGTTGGGGTTATTATCCCGGCCAGTGTTGGGGTTATTATCCCGGCCAGTGTTGGGGTTATTATCCCCGCCAGTGTTGGGGTTATTATCCCGGCCAGTGTTGGGGTTATTATCCCAGCCAGTGTTGGGGTTATTATCCCGGCCAGTGTTGGGGTTATTATCCCGGCCAGTGTTGGGGTTATTATCCCCGCCAGTGTTGGGATTATTATCCCAGCCAGTGTTGGGGTTATTATCCCAGCCAGTGTTGGGATTATTATCCCAGCCAGTGTTGGGGTTATTATCCCGGCCAGTGTTGGGGTTATTATCCCGGCCAGTGTTGGGGTTATTATCCCCGCCAGTGTTGGGATTATTATCCCAGCCAGTGTTGGGGTTATTATCCCGGCCAGTGTTGGGGTTATTATCCCGGCCAGTGTTGGGGTTATTATCCCCGCCAGTGTTGGGATTATTATCCCAGCCAGTGTTGGGGTTATTATCCCGGCCAGTGTTGGGGTTATTATCCCAGCCAGTGTTGGGGTTATTATCCCCGCCAGTGTTGGGGTTATTATCCCGGCCAGTGTTGGGGTTATTATCCCGGCCAGTGTTGGGGTTATTATCCCAGCCAGTGTTGGGATTATTATCCCAGCCAGTGTTGGGGTTATTATCCCGGCCAGTGTTGGGGTTATTATCCCAGCCAGTGTTGGGGTTATTATCCCGGCCAGTGTTGGGATTATTATCCCAGCCAGTGTTGGGGTTATTATCCCGGCCAGTGTTGGGGTTATTATCCCAGCCAGTGTTGGGGTTATTATCCCGGCCAGTGTTGGGGTTATTATCCCGGCCAGTGTTGGGGTTATTATCCCAGCCAGTGTTGGGGTTATTATCCCCGCCAGTGTTACATTATTACCTCACACAGCCCGTCGTCATCAACTCCTCATTGTTATACACTACGGAGAGTGGCAAGCACAGTGTTTCTGCTCCTTCCTTTAGTATCCATGGTGATATTCTATCCGGGCCAATAACCTTTGTCACATCCAACTCTTGCAACAGCTTCTTTACTTCTCTATTGGTAATCCAAAACTCATCTAGTGGTGCCTGGTTTGATATTCCTTCTCTTATCTCTGGAACGTCTCTTTGCTCTAATGTGAAGACCTCCTGGATTTTTTGTATTGAGTTCCTCGCACACTTCCTTGTCGTTTGTAGTGAATCTGTCTGCCCCTATCGTCAGGTTTATTACCCGTTCCTTCACTGTTGAAGGAACAGTGAGTGAGTGTGTGTGTGTGTGTGTGTGTGTGTGTGTGTACTCACCTAATTGTACTCACCTAATTGTGCTTGCGGGGGTTGAGCTCTGGCTCTTTGGTCCCGCCTCTCAACCGTCAATCAACTGGTGTACAGATTCCTGAGCCTATTGGGCTCTATCATATCTACATTTGAAACTGTGAATGGAGTCAGCCTCCACCACATCACTTCCTAATGCATTCCATTTGCTAACTACTCTGACACTGAAAAAGTTCTTTCTAACGTCTCTGTGGCTCATTTGGGTACTCAGCTTCCACCTGTGTCCCCTTGTTCGCGTCCCACCAGTGTTGAAAAGTTCATCCTTGTTTACCCGGTCGATTCCCCTGAGGATTTTGTAGGTTGTGATCATGTCCCCCCTTACTCTTCTGTCTTCCAGTGTCGTGAGGTGCATTTCCCGTAGCCTTTCCTCATAACTCATGCCTCTTAGTTCTGGGACTAGTCTAGTAGCATACCTTTGGACTTTTTCCAGCTTCGTCTTGTGCTTGACAAGGTACGGGCTCCATGCTGGGGCCGCATACTCCAGGATTGGTCTTACATATGTGGTGTACAAGATTCTGAATGATTCCTTACACAGGTTCCTGAACGCCGTTCTGATGTTAGCCAGCCTCGCATATGCCGCAGACGTTATTCTCTTTATGTGGGCTTCAGGAGACAGGTTTGGTGTGATATCAACTCCTAGATCTTTCTCTCTGTCTGTTTCATTAAGTACTTCATCTCCTATTCTGTATCCTGTGCCTGGCCTCCTGTTTCCACTGCCTAGTTTCATTACTTTGCATTTACTCGGGTTGAACTTCAACAGCCATTTGTTGGACTATTCACTCAGTCTATCCAGGTCATCTTGTAGCCTCCTACTATCATCCTCTGTTTCAATCCTCCTCATAATTTTTGCATCGTCGGCAAACATTGAGAGGAACGAATCTATACCCTCTGGGAGATCATTTACATATACCAGAAACAGTATAGGTCCAAGGACTGACCCCTGCGGGACTCCACTTGTGACGTCTCGCCAATCTGAGACCTCACCCCTCACACAGACTCGTTGTCTCCTGTTGCTTAGGTATTCCTCTATCCACCGGAGTACCTTCCCTCTCACTCCAGCCTGCATCTCCAACTTTCGCACTAGCCTCTTGTGTGGCACTGTATCAAAGGCTTTCTGACAATCCAAAAATATGCAGTCTGCCCACCCTTCTCTTTCTTGCCTTATTTTTGTTGCCTGGTCGTAGAATTCAAGTAACCCTGTGAGGCAGGACCTGCCATCCCTGAACCCATGTTGATGCTGTGTTACAAAGTTCCTTCGCTCCAGATGCTCCACTAGTTTTTTTCGCACAATCTTCTCCATCAGCTTGCATGGTATGCAGGTTAGGGACACTGGCCTGTAGTTCAGTGCCTCCTGTCTATCCCCTTTCTTGTATATCGGGACTACGTTAGCTGCTTTCCAAATATCTGGCAGTTCCCCTGTTGCCAGTGATTTGTTATACACTATGGAGAGTGGTAGGCTCAGTTCTCTTGCTCCTTCCTTTAGAACCCAAGGGGAGATTCCATCTGGGCCTATAGCCTTCGTCACGTCCAACTCTAGTAAACACTTCCTTACTTCCCCACTGGTAATCTCAAACTCTTCCAGTGGTTCCTGGTTAGCTATTCCCTCACTTACCTCTGGAATTTCTCCTTGTTCTAAGGTGAAGACCTCCTGGAATTTCTTATTCAATTCCTCACACACTTCCTTGTCATTTGTAGTGAATCCTTCCGCCCCTATCCTTAATCTCATAACCTGTTCCTTTACTGTTGTTTTTCTCCTAATGTGGCTATGCAACAATGGCTATGTGTGTGTGTGTGTGTGTGTGTGTGTGTGTGTGTGTGTGTGTGTGTGTGTGTGTGTGTGTGTGTGTGTGTGTGTGTGTGTGTGTTTGTGTGTGAGTGTGTACTCACCTATATGTACTCACCTATATGTGCTTGCAGGATCGAGCATTGACTCTTGGATCCCGCCTTTCTAGCTATCGGTTGTTTACAGCAATGACTCCTGTCCCATTTCCCTATCATACCTAGTTTTAAAAGTATGAATAGTATTTGCTTCCACAACCTGTTCCCCAAGTGCATTCCATTTTTCTACTACTCTCACGCTAAAAGAAAACTTCCTAACATCTCTGTGACTCATCTGAGTTTCCAGTTTCCACCCATGTCCCCTCGTTCTGTTACTATTCCGTGTGAACATTTCATCTATGTGTGTGTGTGTGTGTGTGTGTGTGAGTGTGTGTGTGTGTGTGTGAGTGTGTGTGTGTGTGTGTGTGTGTGAGTGTGTGTGTGTGTGTGTGTGTGAGTGTGTGTGTGTGTGTGTGTGTGTGTGTGTGTGTGTGTGTGTGTGTGTGTGAGTGTGTGTGTGTGTGTGTGTGTGTTTGTGTGTGAGTGTGTGTGTGTGTGTGAGTGTGTGTGTGTGTGTGTGTGTGTGTGTGTGTGTGTGTGTGTGTGTGTGTGTGTGTGTGTGTGTGTGTGTGTGTGTGTGTGTTTGTGTGTGTGTGTGAGTGTGTGTGTGAGTGTACTCACCTAATTGTGCTTGCGGGGGTTGAGCTTTGGCTCTTTGGTCCCGCCTCTCAACTGTCAATCAACTGGTGTACAGATTCCTGAGCCTACTGGGCTCTATCATACCTACATTTGAAACTGTGTATGGAGTCAGCCTCCACCACATCACTTCCTAGTGCATTCCATTTATTAACTACTCTGACACTGAAAAAATTCTTTCTAACGTCTCTGTGGCTCATCTGGGTACTAAGTTTCCACCTGTGTCCCCTTGTTCGTGTCCCACCCGTGCTGAAGAGTTTGTCTTTGTCCACCCTGTCAATTCCCCTGAGAATTTTGTAGGTGGTTATCATGTCTCCCCTTACTCTTCTGTTTTCCAGGGATGTGAGGTTCAGCTCCTTTAGCCTTTCCTCGTAGCTCAATCCTCTCAGTTCCGGAACGAGCCTGGTGGCATACCGCTGAATCTTCTCTAACTTTGTCTTGTGTTTAACTAGGTATGGACTCCAGGCTGGAGCTGCATACTCCAGGATTGGTCTTACATAAGTGGTATACAGGGTTCTGAAAGATTCCTTACACAAGTTTCTGAAGGCAGTTCTTATGTTGGCCAGTCTAGCATATGCCGCTGATGATATTCTTTTGATGTGGGCCTCTGGGGACAGGTTCGGTGTGATATCAACCCCCAGATCCTTCTCTCTATTTGATTCTTGCAGGATTTCCCCTCCCAGATGATACCTTGTGTTCAGCCTCCTGCTCCCTTCGCCTAATTTCATCACCTTACACTTTCCAGAGTTGAACTTCAGCAGCCATTTTCTAGACCATTCCTCCAGTTTATCCAGGTCATCCTGTAGTCTCTGTCTATCTTCATCCGTCTTGATTCTTCTCATAATTTTTGCATCATCAGCAAACATCGAGAGGAATGAGTCTATACCCTCTGGAAGATCGTTCACATATATTAGAAACAGGATGGGTCCAAGTACTGAGCCCTGTGGGACTCCGCTGGTGACATCTCGCCACTCTGATGTCTTCCCCCTCACCGTTACTCGCTGTTTCCTGTTGCTTAAGTACTCCCTTATCCACTGGAGCACCTTCCCTTTTACTCCTGCCTGTTGCTCCGACTTTTTTAACAGCCTTTTATGGGGTACTGTGTCGAAGGCTTTTTGGCAATCCAGGAAAATGCAGTCGGCCCACCCTTCTCTTTCCTGCCTAATTTTCGTTGCCTGGTCATAAAATTCTATTAACCCTGTGAGGCACGATTTACCATCTCTGAACCCATGTTGGTGGTGCGTTACAAAGTTATTTCCCTCCAGATGCTCTACGAGCCTTTTCCTCACGATCTTCTCCAGCACCTTGCATGGTATACAAGTTAAGGAAACTGGCCTGTAATTCAGTGCCTCTTGCCTGTCACCCTTTTTGTATATTGGGACCACGTTAGCTGTCTTCCAACTTTCTGGTAAGTCTCCTGTTTCCAGTGACCTGTTATACACCATAGAGAGTGGCACACTTAGTGCTTCTGCACCTTCCTTTAGTATCCATGGTGAGATTCTATCAGGCCCAACAGCCTTTGTCACATCTAGCTCCAGCAGACACCTTTTGACCTCATCACTGGTGAGGTCAAATTCCTCCAAGGTTTCCAAGGTTGCCGCCTCCTCATTTAGTGCAGGGGCTTCTCCTTGTTCTATTGTGAAGACCTCCTGGAATCTCTTGTTGAGTTCTTCACACACCTCCTTGTCATTCTCTGTGTATCTGTTCTCCCCTTTCCGCAGTTTCATCACTTGTTCCTTCACTGCTGTTTTCCTCCTGATATGGCTGTGGAGCAGCTTTGGTTGGGTCTTGGCTTTACTCGCGATGTCATTTTCAAACTGTCTCTCTGCTTCCCTCCTCACTCTGATGTACTCATTTCTGGCCCTCTGGTACCTCTCCCTGCTCTCTGGTGTTCTGTTATTTCTGTAGTTTCTCCATGTTCTTTTACTCAGTTGTTTCGCTACCTTACATTCCTGGTTGAACCATGGGTTTTTCTGTTGTTTTTCGTTTTTCTCCTTTTGGACGGGGATAAACCTGTCTGCAGCTTCCTGGCACTTTTGGGTGACAATATCCATCATGACCTGCACATTCTTGTCTCTAAGTTCTGTTTCCCATGGTATTCCCATTAGGAAGTTCCTCATCTCGTCATATTTTCCTCTTCGGTAATTCAGTCTTTTCCCCTCCACTCCCATCCTTGGATAGGTTATCCCTACCTCCACCAAGTACTCAAAGGTCAGTACACTGTGGTCACTCATTCCTATGGGGGCTTCAACTTTGACTTCCCTTATTTCTGACTCATTTAGGGTGAATATTAAGTCGAGTCTAGCTGGTTCATCATTGCCTCTCATTCTTGTGGGTTCCTTGACATGCTGGCTCAGAAAATTCCTTGTTGCCACTTCCAAGAGTTTAGCTCGCCACGTATCTGCACCACCATGTGGGTCCCCATTCTCCCAGTCTATCTTTCCATGGTTGAAATCACCCATGATTAAGAGTCTTGAGCCATTCCTGCAGGCAACTGAAGCTGCTCTCTCTATTATATTAATAGTTGCCATGTTGTTCCTATCAAACTCCTGTCTAGGTCTTCTGTCATTTAGGGGAGGGTTGTAAATGACTGTCACTATTATCTTAGGTCCACCCATTGTTATAGTTCCTGTTATGTAATCTCTGAATCCGTCACAGCCCGGAATTTCCATCTCATCAAAACTCCAG
>NC_091160.1:41090801-41125801 GCF_040958095.1 Procambarus clarkii | reverse complement strand
GCTTAGGTACTCCTCTATCCACCGGAGTACCTTCCCTTTCACTCCAGCCTGCATCTCCAGCTTTCGCACTAGCCTCTTGTGTGGCACTGTATCAAAGGCTTTCTGACAATCCAAAAATATGCAGTCTGCCCATCCTTCTCTTTCTTGCCTTATTCATGTTGCCTGATCGTAGAATTCAATTAATCTTGTGAGACAGGACCTGCCATCCCTGAACCCATGTTGATGTTGTGACACAAAGTTCCTTTGTATCACAACACCAACATGGTTTCAGGGATGCGTGTGTGTGTGTGCATGCGTGTGTGTGTGTGCGTGCGTGCGTGGCGGCCACCTCCGTGACTCCCACCAACGGTACCAACCCACTAATGTGATCTGTACGTGTTCAGTCCGTGTCTGATGCCCCCCCACCCCCCCACCCCCCAGCAAGGAGAGCGAGGGAGAGATAGCAAAATAAGTGAACTAAACAGGTCCTTAACTGTACAGACCAGCCAATCCTCTTCTTTTCGGGGCTTAGCGTCCCTGCGGCCCGGTCCTCGACCAGGCCTCCTTGGAGAGGACTGTATAAGCTGCAGCTCCTAGGAATGGTAGTTAAGGGTCAACAAGGCTGTTGATTGAAGAAACACAGACTGTACCTGTTGACATGTAAACTCCTTTAGCATAATGCTATATGCAGTGAAGTCAGTGATAAACACAGCATAATGGTTGTAAATAATGGTTCTGTTCTAGCATCAACAGATCTGAACACTGTACACATTCACTGTGTACAGTGAACACTGAACAGTCACTATGTACAGTGAACAGTGTACACAGTCACTGTGTTCAGTGAACACTGAACACTGAACAGTCACTATGTACAGTGAACAGTGTACACAGTCACTGTGTTCACTGAACAGTGACTGTGTTCACTGAACACTGTACACAGTGACTGTATACAGTGAACACTGTACACAGTGACTGTATACAGTGAACACTGAACACAGTCACTGTGTACAGTGAACACTGAACACAGTCACTGTGTACAGTGAACACTGAACACAGTCACTGTGTACAGTGAACACTGTACACAGTGACTGTATACAGTGAACACTGAACACAGTGACTGTGTACAGTGAACACTGAACAGTCCAACTCTTGAACTGCTTAGCCAAAAACTGAGATTATACTAATAAATATACCTAGTTATATCATGCTAACAAGATATATATATATACAAGCAAATATGATTGCTTGACGATATCAGTGATAGCAATTGATAAGTTATACTGGTGAATTATATATAGATACATATATTGAGATTATATAGTAAAGATAAGATACTCACTAGATTATGATAAGTTTCCCGTGATATAATGACAGAGTTATTGCATAGATTAAGGTGATTAAACATGCAAAATTGGCCAATTTAAACACAGAACACTTAAGAACTTATCCGCGGTGAGAGCCGGTGCCATGTTTAAGATATCTCTTGATAAGATAACACGCTTTGATGATAACAACTTTGCTATAGTGAAGTGATACTGTGAATACTGAATATTTTTAATATCTAGAGAGATAATTGCGATAAAAGTGGGATTGAAGGATAAATGTACATAGGATTTAATTATTAATTTGTACTTATAGGATAAATTTTTTTTATAATAGATTTAAAATAATTATCACTGGAAGTTAATTCATGTTTTAATTGTATTTCATATATGGTTCTTGTCGAAACTTCTAGACTCACGAGAACAAACATTCACATAGGCCTCCGTAGGCCTAATGGTGGTCGTGACTACTGTGGTTATCTTGAGATCTTGAGGTTATATTGTGATGATTTCGGGGCTTTAGTGTCCCCGCGGCCCGGTCCTCGACCAGGCCTCCACCCCCACGAAGCAGCCCGTGACAGCTGACTAACACCCAGGTACCTATTTTACTGCTAGGTAACAGGTGCATAGGGTGAAAGAAACTGTGCCCATTGTTTCTCGCCGGCGCCCGGGATCGAACCCGGGACCACAGGATCACAAGTCCAGCGTGATGTCCGCTCGGCCGACCGGCTCGGTGGTATTATCAGGTTGTTGTTGTTGTTAAGATTCGCTACTTGGAACAAAAAGTTGCCAAGTAGCACGGGCTATGGCGAGCCCGCAGTGGACTTATTGTCAGGAATGTAGGATCCAGACTGAAGGATTTAGATATGATTCAATATGAATGTAGGATTTAGTAGATAATACATTTCATAGATTGTATGGTGGGTGTAAATTGTCCTCAGATGTCACCAGCCTGGTCGAGGACCGGGCCGCGGGGACGCTAAGCCCCGAACTCATCTCAAGATAACCTCAAAAAGATAAGCCTGATCCGGGATTGCAACAGTGACAGGTGTTGGGAGTGGACACAACTCCAGAGACTCACATAAACATAATATCATCAGCGTCATACTCTACACTAGCGACTGTCAGAACATGATTCACGGAGCTAAATAAGGAGACATTTAGACCACTGTCCACCACCTACGTCAGACCAGTCTTAGAGTACGCCGACCCATCCTGGAACCCCATACACCACCTACGTCAGACCAGTCTTAGAGTACGCCGACCCATCCTGGAACCCCATACACCACCTACGTCAGACCAGTCTTAGAGTACGCCGACCCATCCTGGAACCCCATACACCACCTACGTCAGACCAGTCTTAGAGTACGCCGACCCATCCTGGAACCCCATACACCACCTACGTCAGACCAGTCTTAGAGTACGCCGACCCATCCTGGAACCCCATACACCACCTACGTCAGACCAGTCTTAGAGTACGCCGACCCATCCTGGAACCCCATACACCACCTACGTCAGACCAGTCTTAGAGTACGCCGACCCATCCTGGAACCCCATACACCACCTACGTCAGACCAGTCTTAGAGTACGCCGACCCATCCTGGAACCCCATACACCACCTACGTCAGACCAGTCTTAGAGTACGCCGACCCATCCTGGAACCCCATACACCACCTACGTCAGACCAGTCTTAGAGTACGCCGACCCATCCTGGAACCCCATACACCACCTACGTCAGACCAGTCTTAGAGTACGCCGACCCATCCTGGAACCCCATATTACAACACACATCAACAAGCTGGTTAAGGCCCAAATGTTTCCAACGAGACTGGTCCCAGAACTGTGAGGGATGACGTATGAAGAGTGACTCAAGGAACTATACCTGACCACACTAGGAAGGAGGAGAGGGGAGATATGATCGCGACGTATTAAATACTTTGTAGGAGTAACAGAGTAGATAAAGAACAAATGTTTACAATGAACAGCAATAGAACACAAAGGCATAGATAACAATAGATATAATATAATAGATAAGGAGTCATTGTATTAGACAACCGTGGGCTTGAGGAGCTGGGTCCAAGAGATAGAGCCCGGTCCAACAGGCACAAATAGGCTAACACCAATATGTGAGTACACACACGACAAAAATAAGCCCCCCCCCCCCGCCCCCCACACCACAAAAAAATGTGACAAACCAATTTAAGACAGCTATATTGGTGACGCTTTTTATCCATAGTGGGGGGCGGCACCCCCCCTGTTTGATGACCAACACCGGCCACTCTCTGCACACCTGCACACACCTGTACACTTACACACCTGTACACCTACACACGTGTACACTTACACACGTGTACACTTACACACGTGTACATTTACGTGTACATTTACATTACCAAATGTAATGTAATGAAGATAGGTGTAGGGAGCAGGAGGCCAGATACAAGGTATCATCTGGGAGAGGAAATTCTTCAGGAGTCAGAGAAGGAAAAAGACTTGGGGGTTGATATCACGCCAGACCTGTCTCCTGCAGCACATATCAAGCGGATAACATCAGCGGCATATGCCAAGCTGGCCAACATACGAACGGCATTCAGAAACTTGTGTAAAGAATCATTCAGAACTTTGTATACCACATATGTCAGGCCAATCCTGGAGTATGCAGCCCCAGCATGGAGTCCATATCTAGTCAAGGATAAGACTAAACTGGAAAAGGTTCAAAGGTTTGCCACCAGACTAGTACCCGAGCTGAGAGGTATGAGCTACGAGGAGAGACTACGGGAATTAAACCTCACTTCGCTGGAAGACAGAAGAGTTAGGGGGGACATGATCACCACATTCAAGATTCTGAAGGGGATTGATAGGGTAGATAAAGACAGTCTATTTAACACAAGGGGAACACGCACAAGGGGACACAGGTGGAAACTGAGTGCCCAAATGAGCCACAGAGATATTAGAAAGAACTTTTTTAGTGTCAGAGTGGTTGACAAATGGAATGCATTAGGAAGTGATGTGGTGGAGGCTGACTCCATACACAGTTTCAAGTGTAGATATGACAGAGCCCGATAGGCTCATGAATCTGTACACCTGTTGATTGACGGTTGAGAGGCGGGACCAAAGAGCCAGAGCTCAACCCCCGCAAACACAACTAGGTGAGTACAACTAGGTGAGTACACCTGTACACCTACATACCACACCTGCACACCTGTACACCTGCACACCTACACACCTGTACACCTGCACACCTACACACCTGTACACCTGCACACCTACACACCTGTACACCTGCACACCTACACACCTGTACACCTGCACACCTACACACCTGTACACCTGCACACCTGTACACCTGCACACTCTCGAGGTCCCAAGGTACCGGAGACCAAAGGACCTTCAGACCAGATTCACGAAGCAGTTACGCAAGCACTTACGAACCTGGGGCCAGATTCACGAAGCAGTTACGCAAGCACTTACGAACGTGTACATCTTTCCTCAACCTCTGACACCTTTGGTTACATTTATTAAACAGTTTACAAGCATGAAAACTTGCCAATCAACTGATGTTATTGTTATAAACAGCCTCCTGGTGCTTCGGGGCTCATTAACTGTTTAATAATTGTAAACAAACCCGCCAAAGATTGAGAAAAGATGTACAGGTTCGTAGGTGTTTACGTAACTGCTTCGTGAATCTGGCCTCTGTTTATCACAATCAACCATAGACAGTGAGGGGTCACCACAACCCGCAACAGATAGTGAGGGGTCACCACAACAGACAGTGAGGGGAGAGTTGTGACCGCAGGAGCCACAGACCCACACAGACGCCTCGACCCGTCACGGGCAGAGGACAATATGATAGACACTTCCATTAAGTGTGATCCTACAGAGGACCTCTTGTGTTTGGAGGCTCTGTAAGCCCCTCATTTGGCGGGTGATCCCCTCTCTTACCCACACTGAACGTCTCCCAGCCATCTGGTTTCGGGGCTCAACGTCCCCGCGGCCCGGTCGTCGACCAGGGGGTCATATTCACGAAGCAGTTACGCAAGCCCTTACGAACCTGTACATCTTTTCTCAATCTTTGGCGGCTTTGTTTACAATTATTAAACAGTTAATGAGCTCCGAAGCACCAGGAGGCTGTTTATAACAATAACATCAGTTGATTGGCAAGTTTTCATGCTTGTAAACTGTTTAATAAATGTAACCAAAGGTGTCAGAGGTTGAGGAAAGATGTACACGTTCGTAAGTGCTTGCGTAACTGCTTCGTGAATCTGGCCCTAGGCCTCCTGGTTGCTGGACTGGTCAACCAGGCTGTTGGACGCGGCTGCTCGCAGCCTGACGTATGAGTCACAGCCTGGTTGATCAGGTATCCTTTGGAGGTGTTTGTCAAGTTCTCTCTTGAACACTGTGAGGGGTCGGCCAGTTATGTCCCTTATGTGTAGTGGAAGCGTGTTGAACAGTCTCGGGCCTCTGATGTTGATAGTTCTCTCTTGAACACTGTGAGGGGTCGGCCAGTTATGTCCCTTATGTGTAGTGGAAGCGTGTTGAACAGTCTCGGGCCTCTGATGTTGATAGTTCTCTCTTGAACACTGTGAGGGGTCGGCCAGTTATGTGTAGTGGAAGCGTGTTGAACAGTCTCGGGCCTCTGATGTTGATAGTTCTCTCTTGAACACTGTGAGGGGTCGGCCAGTTATGTCCCTTATGTGTAGTGGAAGCGTGTTGAACAGTCTCGGGCCTCTGATGTTGATAGTTCTCTCTTGAACACTGTGAGGGGTCGGCCAGTTATGTGTAGTGGAAGCGTGTTGAACAGTCTCGGGCCTCTGATGTTGATAGTTCTCTCTTGAACACTGTGAGGGGTCGGCCAGTTATGCTCCTTATGTGTAGTGGAAGCGTGTTGAACAGTCTCGGGCCTCTGATGTTGATAGTTCTCTCTTGAACACTGTGAGGGGTCGGCCAGTTATGTCCCTTATGTGTAGTGGAAGCGTGTTGAACAGTCTCGGGCCTCTGATGTTGATAGTTCTCTCTTGAACACTGTGAGGGGTCGGCCAGTTATGTCCCTTATGTGTAGTGGAAGCGTGTTGAACAGTCTCGGGCCTCTGATGTTGATAGTTCTCTCTTGAACACTGTGAGGGGTCGGCCAGTTATGTGTAGTGGAAGCGTGTTGAACAGTCTCGGGCCTCTGATGTTGATAGAGTTCTCTCTCAAGAGTACCTGTTGCACCTCTGCTTTTCAACGGGGGTATTCTGCACATCCTGCCATGTCTTCTGGTCTCATGTGATGTTATTTCTGTGTGCAGGTTTGGGACCAGCCTCTCAATTATTTTCCACGTGTAAATTATTATGTACCTCTCCCGCCTGCGCTCAAGGGAGTACAGTTTTAGGCTCTTTAGTCGGTCCCAGTAATTTAGATGTTTTACTGAGTGGATTCTAGCAGTAAAGGATCTCTGCACGCTCTCCAGGTCAGCAATTTCTCCAGCTTTGAAAGGGGCTGTCATTGTGCAGCAGTACTCCACTCTAGATAGCACAAGCGTTTTGAAAAGTATCATCATCGGTATAGCATCTCTAGTGTGAAAAGTTCTTGTTATCCAACCTGTCATTTTTCTTGCAGTTGTGACGGCTACTTTATTGTGTTCTTTAAAGGTAAGGTCTTCCGACATGAGTACACCCAGATCCTTTACATTGCCTTTTCGTTCTATGTTATGATTTGCCTGAGTTTTGTACGTGGTTTCCGTTTTTATATTTTCATTTTTTCCATAGCGCATGAGCTGGAACTTATCCTCGTTAAACACCATATTATTTTCTGTAGCCCATAGAAAGACATGATCTACATCTGACTGGAGGTTCGCAGTGTCCGAGCTAAGGATGACCTCAAGGATGTCATCCTTCATATTGACTCATCCTCCACCTCCATAATGACCTACAAATCTTCTCAATATTGAGAACATTGTTTCGTCCTCAGCCCCCAAAAAGTTATATAACAAATATATTATAGTTAAATTATTAAATTATAATTTATAATTTAAATTAAATTTATAATTTAAATTATATTATAGTGAACAACTATAACTTACAATATCGCACACAGAACTACATTAAAAGAGGAATTTTCTTTGTCATTTGTCTAAGACAAATCTTTTCCAGTTTGTCTTGATGTTCAAGGAGTGAGAAAGAAACTAAAACAACGCTTTAATCGTCTAAATATTGAACAGTGAACATACTGAAGCTGTTCAACGCTAACTGCTCACTTGGTAACCAATACAAACATTGTTTATTAAACAAACTTTAGGTAGTTTCATGTTGTTTGACCTTGGCAAGATGAACTTGTGAATGATGGCTCCTATTGGCTTATACGAGGCAGTGAGGGAGAGTGAGAGAGTGAGGGAGAGGGAGGGAGAGAGGGAGAGAGGGAGGGAGAGGGAGAGAGAGTGAGGGAGAGAGAGGGAGAGAGGGAGGGAGTGAGGGAGAGCAAGCTAGCACACACCTGTAGGCAAGGAACAGCAAGCCAATCGACCACTTCATAAATTATTTGACGGCGCCTCAGCTGTGAGAGCTGTATTGATCCCTGACACTTATTGGCCTGTCTCTCTCTCTCCATCTACTGTCTCTCTCTCTCTCTCTCTCTCTCTCTCTCTCTCTCTCTCTCTCTCTCTCTCTCTCTCTCTCTCCATCTACTCTCTCTCTCTCCATCTACTCTCTCTCTCTCTCTCTCTCTCTCTCTCTCTCTCTCTCTCTCTCTCTCTCTCTCTCTCTCTCTCCATCTACTGTCTCTCTCTCTGTCTACTGTCTCCCTCTCTCTCTCTCTCTCTCTCTCTCTCTCTCTCTCTCTCTGCCTCTCTCTCACTCTCCAACGACAAAATTAATCAAGTGATTTTAAATTATTGATCTGTTAATCTGTCATGGGTTACATTGTAACACCCAGATGCCTACCCCTTCTCCAGGTCAGAGGTCAGCCACCTGCAGGGGTGAGTGATTTCTGTTGGGCAAACATCTTGATAGAGAACATTCCTTTCCTCCCTCGCCCTTCCATAACTAATCTCCTCTTCCTTGAGAGGTGTGTGATTGTTGTCAAACAATCTTAATGGGAAAATCCCACACACTCTGGTGGGGCCGGCCACGAGTCAGGTGTGCATCAGATGTGCATCAGCAGTGACACACGTGTGTGTGTGTTACTGGCACTTGTATGCTGTGGGCCACATACCTAACTTCTGTTGACCATATAGAGATTGGCTGTTGCACGATGTCTCAACACCTGGGCATGACTTGTGTGTGTCTGAGCACCTACGGCGGGCACACACACACACACCGACACACACCTGCTGCTCTACACATGCCCACGTTAATAAGTCACATGTTGTTCTCTGGTGTTTCTCAAGGCGTGCGCAGCGTATCAATACACACGTAAACACCATTTTAAAATATTAAACACTTCCAGAACACTCCATCACCGTCACTACTGTACCCGTCACACTGATGACCTCTCGTCTCTGTCACCCCGTAACAAATACAACTATTGTCTCTAGCCAGAAAGGTACGACCCTAACCAACCCACCTAACCTACTGAGTCCAGTGTATAGAAAACGTGAAAATGGTGGTGTTCTAATTTTCACTAATAAGTCACATTTGTGACTGTTTTAGTCGATTACGTTACAAATGAGACGAATTAGATGTGAGGACAGGTTGGTGATAGATTATCTGATAGACTGGCGCCTTCGAGAGAGAGAGAGAGAGAGAGAGAGAGAGAGAGAGAGACAGTACAGCCTCGCCATACCCCAGGCATGAGGAGCCATATGGGCAAGTTTCCTTACACCCGTTGCACCTGTTCACCCAGCAGGCATTAGGAAGGTGGGGTGTTAGTCGACTGTTGTGGGTGGCATCCTGGGCAATGGTCAAGTGCCGCATATATCCCAGGTATACCCCAGTATGCCACACACAAGGCCGCACCACCAGCAAAATAGCCGCAAGGTTACACATGGAACATGCCGCCACCAGTGGGCCGGAGGGACCCCAAGGTCCAAAAAAAGGTTGAGGGCCACACCAGGTAACTACTACTACACCTGACCTGGTCACCCTTAACCACCATGACCTTGTTACACCATCACTCCAGCGCCTTAACTACTGCATACTGCTTCTTAACTCACAGTTAGATGGACCTCATGCCTTGAGGTTACCTTAAGGGGCTTAGCACCCCGCGGCCCGGTCGTCGACCAGGCCTCCTGGTTGCTGGACTGATCAACCAGGCTGTTGGACGCGGCTGCTCGCAGCCTGATGTATGAGTCACAGCCTGGTTGATCAGGTATCCTTTGGAGGTGCTTATCCAGTTCTCTCTTGAACACTGTGAGGGGTCGGCCAGTTATGTGTAGTGGAAGAGTGTTGAACAGTCTCGGGCCTCTGATGTTGATAGTTCTCTCTTGAACACTGTGCGGGGTCGACCAGTTATGCCCCTTATGTGAAGTGGAAGCGTGCTGAACAGTCTCGGGCCTCTGATGTTGATAGTTCTCTCTTGAACACTGTGAGGGGTCGGCCAGTTATGTCCCTTATGTGAAGTGGAAGCGTGTTGAACAGTCTCGGGCCTCTGATGTTGATAGTTCTCTCTTGAACACTGTGAGGGGTCGGCCAGTTATGCCCCTTATGTGAAGTGGAAGCGTGCTGAACAGTCTCGGGCCTCTGATGTTGATAGTTCTCTCTTGAACACTGTGAGGGGTCGGCCAGTTATGCCCCTTATGTGAAGTGGAAGCGTGTTGAACAGTCTCGGGCCTCTGATGTTGATAGTTCTCTCTTGAACACTGTGAGGGGTCGGCCAGTTATGCCCCTTATGTGAAGTGGAAGCGTGTTGAACAGTCTCGGGCCTCTGATGTTGATAGTTCTCTCTTGAACACTGTGCGGTCTGTAATTTTTTGCCTCTGCCTTATTTCCTCCTTTACGGAGTGGTGCTATCTCTGCTGTTTTTAGTATGTCAGGGATAACGCCAGTATCTAGGCTTTGTCTCCACAGAATGTGGAGGGCCTGCGATAGTGGTTTTTTACCGTTCTTGGTGAATATAGAGTTCAATTATTAGTAGCAATCTGGTTCACACTTCTCCTTCTAATGCTGCTGGTGTCTGCTCTATTGACTTAAGGAACACAAGAGAAGTGTTAAGTCTGCAGACACAAACAATGCTCTCTTCAGCCATGTGAGGGATTCCAATCATCCTATTGATTGGTCTTCCTCCAAAATAATCTTTCCTGCCTCTACTCTACACAGACGCCGTCTTGTAGAATCGGTTCTAATACACAACATACCCAACATGAACCTGAGTCCTGGCTTTGTTGCTGTGGACTCTTCCCTTTCACAGTATATACTCAAATGCTCTAAACTTTCTAACAAACGTGACCTAACATAAGCTTACCCCTTCCATTTATCTTTCTTTTCCTTTATCTTATTTTCTCTTGCGATCCCTTTCTTATTCCTATTATTACACCTTATCTTCTGTACCGTTTGTCTTGCTCTTATCTTCCTATAAGATTTCCGTTTCCTCGCCTCTCTCTTGACTTACTTAATGTCCTGTTTCCCTCGTCTCATTTACGGGCTCACCATAGCCCGTGCTACTTGAAACGTTTTGTTCCGAGTAGCTGAATCTTAAACAACAACAACTCGTCTCATCACTATAGACTTGAGAATGGTCCAGGACGGACCGAAACGTCGTCGTCCCTTCACTTTCTAATGTGTGGTCTGGTCAACATTTATAGACCTACTATAAATAATTATAGACCTGTTCTAAATAACTACCTATTATTAATAACTATATTAACAAAGGTAGACCTATTACAAATGATTATAGACCTATAATTAATAATTATAGACCAATTATTAATTATAAACCTGTTAATATTATTGATAAGGTATTATCATTAGTAAAGATGGCTAACATATCTGGCTGGCCAGTTACAGACGACAACCTCCATAACTGGAGGCCCACGTGGGTGTAGAAGCGGTTGGGCAATAAACCAAGAGGTGTGTGATCCGTATGGGGGGGTGGCGGGTGCCAGGGTGGAAGCAATTAGGGTGACGCCCCACTGACTTACGCCAGGGTGCAAAAACCCACCATAAACATGATGGGTATATTTAGTTACCGACACCGCCGCTAGAGGGGGGAGTTACAGGGCGTCCCAAACCTGTACCACCAGGGAGAGTCAGGGAAAGACCTGGGTAAATACTGGTCAGGAAACAAGGTGCTTCATCCCGGGGAATAAATTACTAGGTAAGGATCACTGGAGGGAATTATCATTACTGTATTGACCCATACTGTATTGACTCACACTGTATTGACCCATACTGTATTGACCCCACACTATATTGACCAACACTGTATTGACCCCCACACTGTATTGACCCATACTGTATTGACCCCCCACAGTATTGTTCCACACAGTATTGACCCCCACAGTACTGAACCACACAGTATTGACACCACACAGTATTGCCCTCCACACAGTACTGACCCCACACAGTATTGACCCACACACAGTATTGACCCACACACAGTATTGACCCACACACAGTATTGACCCACACACAGTATTGACCCCACACAGTATTGACCCACACACAGTATTGACCCACACACAGTATTGACCCCACACAGTATTGACCCCCACACACAGTATTGACCCACACACAGTATTGACCCCACACAGTATTGACCCCCACACACAGTATTGACCCACACACAGTATTGACCCACACACAGTATTGACCCCACACAGTATTGACCCACACACAGTATTGACCCCCACACAGTATTGACCCCCACACAGTGTTGACCCCACAGTGTTGATCCCCACACAGTATTGACCCCCACACAGTATTGACCCCACACAGTATTGACCCCCACACAGTACTGACCCCCACACAGTACTGACCCCCACACAGTATTCACCCCACACAGTATTCACCCCACACAGTATTGACCTACACAGTACTGACCCCCACACAGTATTGACCCACACACAGTACTGACCCACACACAGTATTGACCCCCACACAGTATTGACCCCCACACACAGTATTGACCCACACACAGTACTGACCCCCACACAGTATTGACCCCCACACAGTATTGACCCCCACACAGTACTGACCCCCACACAGTATTGACCCCCACACAGTACTGACCCCCACACAGTATTGACCCCCACACAGTATTGACCCCCACACAGTATTGACCTACACAGTATTGACCCCCACACAGAATTGACCCCCACACAGTACTGACCCCCACACAGTACTGACCCCCACACAGTATTGACCCACACAGTATTGACCCACACAGTATTGACCCACACACAGTATTGACCCCCACACAGTATTGACCCCCACACAGTGTTGACCCCACACAGTGTTGATCCCCACACAGTATTGACCCCCACACAGTATTGACCCCCACACAGTATTGACCCCACACAGTACTGACCCCCACACAGTACTGACCCCCACACAGTATTCACCCCACACAGTATTCACCCCACACAGTATTGACCTACACAGTACTGACCCCCACACAGTATTGACCCACACACAGTACTGACCCACACACAGTATTGACCCCCACACAGTATTGACCCCCACACACAGTATTGACCCACACACAGTACTGACCCCCACACAGTATTGACCCCCACACAGTATTGACCCCCACACAGTACTGACCCCCACACAGTATTGACCCCCACACAATACTGACCCCCACACAGTATTGACCCCCACACAGTATTGACCCCCACACAGTATTGACCCCCACACAGTATTGACCCCCACACAGTATTGACCTACACAGTATTGACCCCCACACAGAATTGACCCCCACACAGTACTGACCCCCACACAGTACTGACCCCCACACAGTATTGACCCACACAGTATTGACCCCCACACAGTATTGACCTACACACAGTATTGACCCTCATACACAGTATTGACCCCACGCAGTATTGACCCCCCACACAGTACTGACCCCCACACACAGTACTGACCCCACACACAGTATTGACCCCCACAGTACTGACCCCCACACACAGTACTGACCCCCCACACAGTACTGACCCCCACACACAGTACTGACCCACACACAGTATTGACCCCCACGCAGTACTGACCCCCACACAGTACTGACCCCCACACAGTATTGACCCCCACACAGTATTGACCCCCACACAGTATTGACCCCCACACAGTATTGACCCACACAGTATTGACCCCCCACAGTATTGACCCCCACACAGTATTGACCCCACGCAGTATTGACCCCCACACACAGTATTGACCCCCACACAGTATTGACCCACACACAGTATTAACCCCCACAAAGTACTGACCCACACACAGTATTGACCCACACACAGTATTGACCCCCACACAGTATTGACCCACACACAGTATTGACCCCTACACAGTATTGACCCCCACACACAGTATTGACCCACACACAGTATTGACCCACACACAGTATTAACCCCCCACAAAGTACTGACCCACACACAGTATTGACCCACACAGTATTGACCCCCCACAGTATTGACCCCCACACAGTATTGACCCCACGCAGTATTGACCCCCACACACAGTATTGACCCCCACACAGTACTGACCCACACGCAGTATTGACCCCCAACAAAGTACTGACCCACACACAGTATTGACCCCCACACAGTATTGACCCCCACAAAGTACTGACCCCACACAGTATTGACCCCCACACAGGTCAGCTACGGTCACCCACAAAGTACTGACCCCCACACAGTACTGACCCACACACAGTACTGACCCCACACAGTACTGACCCCCACACAGTATTGACCCACACAGGTCAGCTACGGTCACCCACAGTATTGACCCCCACGCAGTATTGACCCACACAGGTCAGCTACGGTCACCCACACAGTACTGACCCACACAGGTCAGCTACGGTCACACACACAGTACCGACCCCCACACAGTATTGACCCCCACACAGTATTGACCCACACAGGTCAGCTACGGTCACCCACACAGTACTGACCCACACAGGTCAGCTACGGTCACACACACAGTACTGACCCCCACACAGTATTGACCCCCACACAGTATTGACCCACACAGTATTGACCCCCACAAAGTACTGACCCACACACAGTATTGACCCCCACACAGTATTGACCCACACAGGTCAGCTACGGTCACCCACACAGTACTGACCCACACAGGTCAGCTACGGTCACACACACAGTACTGACCCCCACACAGTATTGACCCACACACAGTATTGACCCACACAGGTCAGCTACGGTCACCCACAGTGGGTCGTGTCCGCACTTCGCTTGTTACTCACTTGTTCCATAAATCAACAATCGTGTATAAACCAGTATTTACCCTGGTCTTTACTGAATCTTAACCCGCTTATATCCATTGTTTCGTGTTATAATTTTGGTCGATATAACAACCCAATTTGAGATGTTGCAAGGTCACGTAACAAGGAGGAACAACAGTGGCCTTAATCTGTGATTCTGGGGCCAGATTCACGAAGCAGTTACGCAAGCACTTACGAACCTGGGGCCAGATTCATGAAGCAGTTACGCAAGCACTCGCGAACCTGGGGCCAGATTCATGAAGCAGTTACGCAAGCACTTACGAACCTGGGGCCAGATTCATGAAGCAGTTACGCAAGCACTCGCGAACCTGGGGCCAGATTCATGAAGCAGTTACGCAAGCACTCGCGAACCTGGGGCCAGATTCATGAAGCAGTTAAGCAAGCACTTACGAACGTGTACATCTTTCCTCAACCTGTGACGGCTTTGGTTACATTTATTAAACAGTTTACAAGCATGAAAACTTGCCAATCAACTGTTGTTATTGTTATAAACAGCCTCCTGGTGCTTCCGAGCTCATTAACTGTTTAATAATTGTAAACAAAGCCGCCAAAGATTGAGAAAAGATGTACAGGTTCGTAAGTGCTGGCGTAACTGCTTCGTGAATCTGGCCTCAGGTTCGTAAGTGCTTGCGTAACTGCTTCGTGAATCTGGCCCCAGGTTCGTCAGTGCTTGCGTAACTGCTTCGTGAATCTGGCCCCAGGTTCGTCAGTGCTTGCGTAACTGCTTCGTGAATCTGGCCCCAGGTTCGTCAGTGCTTGCGTAACTGCTTCGTGAATCTGGCCCCAGGTTCGTAAGTGCTTGCGTAACTGCTTCGTGAATCTGGCCCCAGGTTCGTCAGTGCTTGCGTAACTGCTTCGTGAATCTGGCCCCAGATCACCAACGTCAGGCCGGGACGCCTAACAAGGCCCTTCACGCCAGTGGTGTGGTACTCACCTAGTTGTGCTTGCGGGGGTTGAGCTTTGGCTCTTTGGTCCCGCCTCTCAACTGTCAATCAACTGTTACTAACCATCTCCAGGAAGCAGCTCCGTAGCAGCTGTCTAACTCCCAGGTACCCTATTTACTGCTAGGTAACAGGGGCATCAGGGTGAAAGAAATTTTGTCCATTTGTTTCTGCCTGGTCCGAGAATCGAACCCGGGTCACTGAATTACGAGTCCTGCGCGCTGTCCACTTAGCTACCAGACCCCCTAAGCACCTGCAGTGTGTGTGTGTGTGTGTATGTGTGTGTGTGTGTATGTGTGTGTGTGTGTGTGTGTGTGTGTGTGTGTGTGTGTGTGTGTGTGTGTGTGTGTGTGTGTGTGTGTGTGTGTGTGTGTGTGTGTGCGTGTGTGTGTGTGTGTACATGTGCACGTTGGTGCGTATGTTCATTCAGATATTATGTGCAGTTACCAGTTGCGTGCGTGCGTGCAATGATGCGTGTTGAGTGAGGATAACAAATCGCTCAGGGACCACTTAACACCTCCCCCCCTCCCCCCCCCCCTGGTGATCTGTTGGTATGTCCCCCCCCCAGCCCCCCCCCCCTCCCTGGGGGGGGGAGGACGCCCCATACTCCTGCCTCATACCACATACCCAGCCTCCTGCCTACATACCACATACCCAGCCTCCTGCCTACATACCACATACCCAGCCTCCTGCCTACATACCACATACCCAGCCTCCTGCCTACATACCACATACCCAGCCTCCTGCCTACATACCACATACCCAGCCTCCTGCCTACATACCACATACCCAGCCTCATGCCTCATACCACATACCCAGCCTCCTGCCTACATACCACATACCCAGCCTCCTGCCTACATACCACATACCCAGCCTCATGCCTACATACCACATACCCAGCCTCCTGCCTACATACCACATACCCAGCCTCCTGCCTACATACCACATACCCAGCCTCCTGCCTACATACCACATACCTAGCCTCCTGCCTACATACCACATACCCAGCCTCCTGCCTACATACCACATACCCAGCCTCCTGCCTACATACCACATACCCAGCCTCCTGCCTACATACCACATATCCAGCCTCCTGCCTACATACCACATACCCAGCCTCCTGCCTACATACCACATACCCAGCCTCCTGCCTACATACCACATACCCAGCCTCCTGCCTACATACCACATACCCAGCCTCATGCCTACATACCACATACCCAGCCTCCTGCCTACATACCACATACCCAGCCTCCTGCCTACATACCACATACCCAGCCTCCTGCCTACATACCACATACCCAGCCTCATGCCTACATACCACATACCCAGCCTCATGCCTACATACCACATACCCAGCCTCCTGCCTACATACCACATACCCAGCCTCCTGCCTACATACCACATACCCAGCCTCCTGCCTACATACCACATACCCAGCCTCCTGCCTACATACCACATACCCAGCCTCCTGCCTACATACCACATACCCAGCCTCCTGCCTACATACCACATACCCAGCCTCCTGCCTACATACCACATACCCAGCCTCCTGCCTACATACCACATACCCAGCCTCCTGCCTACATACCACATACCCAGCCTCATGCCTACATACCACATACCCAGCCTCATGCCTACATACCACATACCCAGCCTCCTGCCTACATACCACATACCCAGCCTCCTGCCTACATACCACATACCCAGCCTCATGCCTACATACCACATACCCAGCCTCCTGCCTACATACCACATACCCAGCCTCCTGCCTACATACCACATACCCAGCCTCCTGCCTACATACCACATACCCAGCCTCATGCCTACATACCACATACCCAGCCTCATGCCTACATACCACATACCCAGCCTCATGCCTACATACCACATACCCAGCCTCATGCCTACATACCACATACCCAGCCTCATGCCTACATACCACTCGTAACTATAGGCACCATCCACATAGCATCATTTCTATGGGTCGTTTGGTATCGTTAATGACTGAACCACTCATCAGATGAGGAGACGACGACGTTTGGGTCCGTGGTGGACGCTTGTCAGGTGGTGTGTGGTATGGTAGCGACCTGACAATGGTCGTGGAGGGACTGAAACATGGTCGTCTCATCTTGTGGGTGGGTGGTTTGGTCATTATGTCTTCAGCCTCGTTATTGTGACACATCGTCTGTACTTCATACTATTCACTTTATACAGGCCGGAAAATAAAGCAAAAATGCAATTTTAAAAAACCCTAGGTTTAATATAGTACATATATGTACTATATTAGGCCTACTATAGCGTGCATTAGGCCTAGCAAGACTAATTTAAGTTAATTTGTCTTTGCAACATCGGTATAAAGCCTCTTCCGCTTTGTCCAAATTCAATAGTACCCATTTCTACTGTTCTAATTGGCTGTTAGGCTGACTAATTGGCTGTACAGTGGCGCTCATCGTTACTATAAGAACTACCTATACTGGACCATAGGCTCTCCCCCCCCCCTTGCTAGTTGCTATAACGCAACATTGCAGAAAGAATTCCAACGTTATCTTGAGATGATTTCGGGGCTTTAGTGTCCCCGCGGCCCGGTCCTCTACCAGGCCTCCACCCCCAGGAAGCAGCCCGTGACAGCTGACTAACACCCAGGTACCTATTTTACTGCTAGGTAATAGGGGCATAGGGTGAAAAAAACTCTGCCCTTTGTTTCTCGCCGGCGCCTGGGATCGAACCCAGGACCACAGGATCACAAGTCCAGTGTGCTGTCCGCTCGGCCGACCGGCTATTGTCACCGGAACGTGACAATAGTTCAATTCCAACAGTTACAAGAAGGCCAGGAGCCGGGGGTGTGGAGCTAGAACTCACTCTAGCCCGTGGAGCCGGGGGTGTGGAGCTAGAGCTCACTCTCCCCATGGACACTATCAGGTAAATACCTCTCTCCTGCACTTCCCTAAACGCTTCAGGTATTCCGTAGCGTGTTCCGTGGTGGTGTGGTGCAGTCCTCCCTGCTGGCGGGTGTCAAAATAACCTTTGAGTGTATCAAAGCTTGAGGATCAAAGGCGTGTGAGTGGAGTAATGAGTAGAGGAGGAGTTATGAGGACAGACACAAGAGGCACCCCGCCACACACACTCTCTCATGCGCTCACTCACACAACTCTCACGGCAGCACGCGCGTGCGCTCATGTGGGGGGTTTTGCTTTATTGTGGGAGGGGGGGGGGACACACACCTGTCTACGGTCTCAAAGGCACACATATGACTCCAGGCATCACACACGTGACCACCAGCGACGCCTCCCCCCCACACACTAACACACACACACACACACACACACAGCTCAGGAATCTGTACACCAGTTGATTGACGGTTGAGAGGCGGGACCAAAGAGCCAGAGCTCAACCCCCGCAAGCACAATTAGGTGAGTACACACACACACACACACACACACACACACACACACACACACACACACACACACACACACACACACACACACACACACACACACACACACACACACACACTCCACAAGCGGCTGGTTCCTGCTTGTGGAGAGTGGAGCAGTTCAACACATTTCACTGCCACAAGATGGGCTGTTTCACCTTACCCAAGAAGGAGGGGCTGTATTAGCTCATCACCTCTGTATCCCACTCATCACATTCCATCAGGAAATTTGATATAGCCAATTACAGCCATTAACATCCCCAATACCGTGGGAGTATTCCAACCCTCCTGAAGGACCGCAAATGCCGTATTTACACTCGGGCCATCGTCTGAGCTAATTACCTTGCAGTCTTGAGATAATCTTCAACTCATTTCAAGAGCCAGACTCTTGACATACATACCAGCTCATCCGGGCTCGTAACTTCCTCCTGGTGTCGTCACAGAGAAATTAGTTGACGCAGGAGAATTAAGACAGCAGCTTTGAAGCTTCCCTGAGACAAGAGTCCCTGAGACAAGAGTCCCTGAGACAAGAGTCCCTGAGACAAGAGTCCCTGACACAAGAGTCCCTGAGACAAGAGTCCCTGAGACAAGAGTCCCTGAGACAAGAGTAACTGAGACAAGAGTCCCTGAGACAAGAGTCCCTGAGACAAGAGTCCCTGAGACAAGAGTCCCTGAGACAAGAGTCCCTGAGACAAGAGTGTTCACCTCTTGCCCAAGTCTTCGTGGTGTATGTGGCTGGTCGTGTGGGGTGAGCCTCGGAGCTCCTCCTTCCTCCTCTATCATCCTAGACTAATAGAGCAGTAATTATCTGCCCACGTGTTCCGTAATAGGGGCAATTATCCCGTCTTCACAGTGTGTGGCCAACGATGGTTAAGTGTGATTTGTTGGTGAACTAGAATACTGGAGTCTCTGAAACTACGTTTTTATTATGTCAGAAGTGACTCCATCTATTGGCACAATGTGTCAGAGATGACTCCATCTATTGGCACAATGTGTCAGATGTGACTCCATCTATTGGCACAATGTGTCAGAGATGACTCCATCTATTGGCACAATGTGTCAGAGATGACTCCATCTATTGGCACAATATGTCAGAGATGACGCCATCTATTGGCACAATGTGTCAGAGATGACGCCATCTATTGGCACTGAATGTGTCAGAGATGACCCCATCTATTGGCACAATGTGTCAGATGTGACTCCATCTATTGGCACAATGTGTCAGAGATGACCCCATCTATTGGCACAATGTGTCAGAGATGACTCCATCTATTGGCACAATGTGACAGAGATGACGCCATCTATTGGCACAATGTGTCAGAGATGACGCCATCTATTGGCACAATGTGTCAGAGATGACGCCATCTATTGGCACTGAATGTGTCAGAGATGACCCCATCTATTGGCACCGAGGAAGAGGGGAGGAGGGGTGCCCACCGTCCACACCATGATCAGGGGTTAAGGTCTACCTGTATCAAGACATTAACCAACGCATCTGTCCTGTCACAGGCACTCAACAGGTGCCCCCAGGGACCAATTCCGACGACCCCGTGACCTTTGACCTCACTGATGGCGGAAGATAAATGAGACATAAGAAGGAGAGAGCAGCGAGAAGCGCAACACCAGATCAAGGCGCCATATTTTATACAACGGCAGAGGTGCCATTATCAGTGTTTACCTCAGGCGGTGCCTGTGATGGTGGCACCTTGTGGCACTCTTGGCCCACACCTGGCCCCCACACCTGGCTCCTGCTGGGACCACACCTGGCCCCCACACCTGGCTCCTGCTGGGACCACACCTGGCCCCCACACCTGCTTCCTGCTGGGACCACACCTGGCCCCCACACACCTGGCTCCTGCTGGGACCACACCTGGCTCCTGCTGGGACCACACCTGGCTCCTGCTGGGACCACACCTGGCCCCCACACCTGCTTCCTGCTGGGACCACACCTGGCCCCCACACACCTGGCTCCTGCTGGGACCACACCTGGCTCCTGCTGGGACCACACCTGGCTCCTGCTGGGACCACACCTGGCTCCTGCTGGGACCACACCTGGCTCCTGCTGGGACCACACCTGGCTCCTGCTGGGACCACACCTGGCCCCTGCTGGGACCACACCTGGCTCCTGCTGGGACCATACCTGGCCCCCACACACCTGGCTCTTGCTGGGACCACACCTGGCCCCCACACCTGGCTCCTGCTGGGACCTTTAATTCAGCGTCATATCGTAAAACAAGTTAAAAGCAGACTCGACTCTCCATACAAAGAAGAAATAATTTAAACAGGGAGATTGAAGAAATCAGAGACTGAAGCATTCCTATCAGACTGAAGAAAGGCAACTAGAACAGAAAGCACATGATCACAACATACAAGATACCTAGATGGACACAGACAAGGTGAATAAGGAGACCGTTTTTAAAGTGAGAGGAAACAGAGGTAGAGAGACGGGCAAGTTGCTGACCATATTTCTCTCTGGCAATGTTGTAATCTTAGCGTGATATTGCAGACCAATATTGATGTTTCTTTATCTTATCTCTCTCTCTCTCTCTCTCTCTCTCTCTCTCTCTCTCTCTCTCTCTCTGTCTCTCTCTCTCTCTCTCTCTCTCTCTCTCTCTCTCTCTCTCTCTCTCTCTCTCTCTCTGTCTCTCTCTCTCTCTCTCTCTCTCTCTCTCTCTCTCTCTCTCTCTGTCTCTCTCTGTCTCTCTCTCTCTCTCTCTCTCTCTCTCTCTCTCTCTCTCTCTCTCTCTCTCTCTCTGTCTCTCTCTCTCTCTCTCTCTCTCTCTCTCTCTCTCTCTCTCTCTCTCTCTCTCTCTCTCTCTCTTTCTCACCAGTCCACTTCTGCACCATCTCCCGTGTACATCAACACACACACACATATACACAGTTTCAAGTGTAGATATGATAGAGCCCAATAGGCTCAGGAACCTGTACACCAGTTGATTGACAGTTGAGAGGCGGGACCAAAGAGCCAGAGCTCAAGCCCCGCAAGCACAACTAGGTGAGTACACACACACACACACACACACACACACACACACACACACACACGGACACACACACAGCAGTCTAAGGCTGCTCCATCTATTGATGGCTAGCAACTCCGGGGCAATATATTGGTCAATACACAATGCCGGCCAAGATAGACATGCAGATAACACTCTGCCGTCAGTCATCAATGATACACAGAGATAACATATTGATAACAGCACGGCACATGTGTAGTACACATGAGTATTGGATGCTCATCACTTGTGTGCTTCCACACCTGTTCAATATACATGCTGGCACAGGCCCAGGTGAAGCACAGTGCCACGAGAGGCAGCAATAGAGCCGGCACTGAGAGTGGCACTAATGTAGAGCAGGGGACCTCTGGGTACAATACTGTAGAGCAGGGACCTCTGGGTACACTACTGCAGAGCAGGGGACCTCTGGGTACAATACTGTAGAGCAGGGGACCTCTGGGTACACTACTGTAGAGCAGGGGACCTCTGGGTACACTGCTGTAGAGCAGGGACCTCTGGGTACACCGCACGTACACTACTGTAGAGCAGGGGACCTCTGGGTACAATACTGTAGAGCAGGGGACCTCTGGGTACACTACTGTAGAGCAGGGGACCTCTGGGTACACTACTGTAGAGCAGGGACCTCTGGGTACACCACACGTACACTACTGTAGAGCAGGGACCTCTGGGTACACTACTGTAGAGCAGGGACCTCTGGGTACACTACTGTAGAGCAGGGGACCTCTGGGTACACTACTGTAGAGCAGGGGATCTCTGGGTACACTACTGTAGAGCAGGGACCTCTGGGTACACTACTGTAGAGCAAGGGACCTCTGGGTACACTACTGTAGAGCAGGGGACCTCTGGGTACACTACTGTAGAGGAGGGACCTCTGGGTACACTACTGTAGAGCAGGGACCTCTGGGTACACTACTGTAGAGCAGGGACCTCTGCGTACACCACACGTACACTACTGTAGAGCAGGGACCTCTGGGTACACTACTGTAGAGCAGGGGACCTCTGGGTACACTACTGTAGAGCAGGGACCTCTGGGTACACTACTGTAGAGCAGGGGGACCTCTGGGTACACTACTGTAGAGCAGGGACCTCTGGGTACACTACTGTAGAGCAGGGAGACCTCTGGGTACACTACTGTAGAGCAGGGACCTCTGGGTACACCACACGTACACTACTGTAGAGCAGGGACCTCTGGGCACACTACTGTAGAGCAGGGGACCTCTGGGTACACCACACGTACACTACTGTAGAGCAGGGACCTCTGGGTACACAACTGTAGAGCAGGGGACCTCTGGGTACACTACTGTAGAGCAGGGACCTCTGGGTACACTACTGTAGAGCAGGGACCTCTGGGTACACCACACGTACACTACTGTAGAGCAGGGACCTCTGGGTACACCACACGTACACTACTGTAGAGCAGGGACCTCTGGGTACACCACACGTACACTACTGTAGAGCAGGAACCTCTGGGTACACCACACGTACACTACTGTAGCGCAGGGACCTCTGGGTACACTACTGTAGAGCAGGGGACCTCTGGGTACACTACTGTAGAGCAGGGGACCTCTGGGTACACTACTGTAGAGCAGGGGACCTCTAGGTACACTACTGTAGAGCAGGGGACCTCTGGGTACACTATTGTAGAGCAGGGGACCTCTGGTTACACTACTTTAGAGCAGGGACCTCTGGGTACACTACTGTAGAGCAGGGACCTCTGGGTACACTACTGTAGAGCAGGGGACCTCTAAGTACACTACTGTAGAGCAGGGACCTCTAAGTACACTACTGTAGAGCAGGGGACCTCTGGGTACACTACTGTAGAGCACGGGACCTCTGGGTACACTACTGTAGAGCAGGGGACCTCTTGGTACACTACTGTAGAGCAAGGGACCTCTGGGTACACTATTGTAGAGCAGGGGACCTCTGGGTACACTATTGTAGAGCAGGGGACCTCTGGGTACACTACTGTAGAGCAGGGGACCTCTGGGTACACTATTGTAGAGCAGGGGACCTCTGGTTACACTACTGTAAAGCAGGGACCTCTGGGTACACTACTGTAGAGCAGGGACCTCTGGGTACACTACTGTAGAGCAGGGGACCTCTAAGTACACTACTGTAGAGCAGGGACCTCTAAGTACACTACTGAAGAGCAGGGGACCTCTGGGTACACTACTGTAGAGCAGGGACCTCTGGGTACACTACTGTAGAGCAGGGACCTCTGGGTACACTACTGTAGAGCAGGGACCTCTGGGTACACTACTGTAGAGCAGGGGACCTCTAAGTACAGTACTGTAGAGCAGGGACCTCTGGCTACACTACTGTAGAGCAGGGATCTCTGGGTACACTACTGTAGAGCAGGGGACCTCTGGGTACACTACTGTAGAGCAGGGGACCTCTGGTTACACTACTGTAGAGCAGGGACCTCTAGGTACACTACTGTAGAGCAGGGACCTCTGGGTACACTACTGTAGAGCAGGGGACCTCTAAGTACACTACAGTAGAGCAGGGGACCTCTGGGTACACTACTGTAGAGCAGGGGACCTCTGGTTACACTACTGTAGAGCAGGGACCTCTAAGTACACTACTGTAGAGCAGGGGACCTCTGGGTACACTACTGTAGAGCAGGGACCTTTGGGTACACTACTGTAGAGCAGGGGACCTCTGGGTACACTACTGTAGAGTAGGGACCTATGGGTACACTACTGTAGAGCAGGGACCTCTGGGTACACTACTGTAGAGCAGGGACCTCTGGGTACACTACTGTAGAGCAGGGACCTCTAAGTACACCACACGTACAGTACTGTAGAGCAGGGACCTCTGGGTACACTACTGTAGAGCAGGGGACCTCTAGGTACACTACTCTAGAGCAGGGGACCTCTGGGTACACCACACGTACACTACTGTAGAGCAGGGCCCTCTTGGTACACTACTGTAGAGCAGGGACCTCTGGGTACACTACAGTAGAGCAGGGACCTCTGGGTACACTACTGTAGAGCAGGGGACCTCTGGGTACACTACTGTAGAGCAGGGGACCTCTGGGTACACTACTGTAGAGCAGGGGACCACTGGGTACACTACTGTAGAGCAGGGGACCTCTGGGTACACCACACGTACACTACTGTAGAGCAGGGACCTCTAAGTACACTACTGTAGAGCAAGGGACCTCTGGGTACACTACTGTAGAGCAGGGGACCTCTGGGTACACCACACGTACACTACTGTAGAGCAGGGCCCTCTTGGTACACTACTGTAGAGCAGGGACCTCTGGGTACACTACAGTAGAGCAGGGGACCTCTGGGTACACCACACGCACACTACTGTAGAGCAGGGCCCTCTTGGTACACTACTGTAGAGCAGGGACCTCTGGGTACACTACAGTAGAGCAGGGGACCTCTGGGTACACCACACGCACACTACTGTAGAGCAGGGCCCTCTTCGTACACTACTGTAGAGCAGGGCCCTCTTGGTACACTACTGTAGAGCAGGGACCTCTGGGTACACTACAGTAGAGCAGGGGACCTCTGCGTACACCACACGTACACTACTGTAGAGCAGGGCCCTCTTGGTACACTACTGTAGAGCAGGGACCTCTGGGTACACCACACGTACACTACTGTAGAGCAGGGCCCTCTTGGTACACTACTGTAGAGCAGGGGACCTCTGGGTACACTACTGTAGAGCAGGGCCCTCTGGGTACACCACACGTACACTACTGTAGAGCAGGGACCTCTGGGTACACTACAGTAGAGCAGGGACCTCTGGGGTACACTACTGTAGAGCAGGGACCTCTGGGTACACCACACGTACACTACTGTAGAGCAGGGACCTCTGGGTACACCACACGTACACTACTGTAGAGCAGGGACCTCTGGGTACACTACAGTAGAGCAGGGGACCTCTGGATACACCACACGTACACTACTGTAGAGCAGGGACCTCTGGGTACACCACACGTACACTACTGTAGAGCAGGGACCTCTGGGTACACTACAGTAGAGCAGGGGACCTCTGGATACACCACACGTACACTACAGTAGAGCAGGGCCCTCTTGGTACACTACTGTAGAGCAGGGCCCTCTTGGTACACTACAGTAGAGCAGGGACCTCTGGGGTACAAGAGGCGTCAACGTGTAGTACCCATCAACACTAAACAAACCAACACACACACGCCGCCAAAATCAATATCCCGCCACCAAAATAATAAAGTATTACTTGCAACTTTATCTTCAAAATTAATTAAACTTGATAAAAATAGTTGCAATATTGGGAGCAGTTTGGGGAGTTTTCCCGCCGAGCAACAGCTGTCAGTGGACAGTTCCAGGTGGACTGTTGTGGGTGGCAGGTGTCTCACACACTGTGTCCACCACCAGGTCACACTCTGGGAGCTGACCAACATGTTACACCTTCACCAGTCGTGTATTCTACCTCTTACGAAACCTGTACATCTTCTCTCAATTTTGGAGACTTTAAGCGACCTGAGGTGTAATGTTCGCAGTCTGTGTTCTCATCGACATGTGTGTGTGTGGGTGTGTGTGTGTGGGTGTGTGTGTGGGTACTCACCTAATTGTACTCACCTAATTGTGCTTGCGGGGGTTGAGCTTTGGCTCTTTGGTCCCGCCTCTCAACCGTCAATCAACTGGTCCTCTGTGTGTGGGTGTGTGTGTGTGTGTACTCGCCTAGTTGTACTCACCTAGTTGTGTCTGCAGGATCGAGCATTGACTCTTGGATCCCGCCTTTCCAGCCATCGGTTGTTTACAGCAATGACTCCTGTCCCATTTCCCTATCATACCTGGTTTTAAAATTATGAATAGTATTTGCTTCCACAACCTGTTCCTGAAGTGCATTCCATTTCCCCACTACTCTCACGCTAAAAGAAAACTTCCTAACATCTCTGTGACTCATCTGAGTTTCAAGCTTCCATCCATGTCCTCTCGTTCTGTTACTATTCCGTGTGAACATTTCGTCTATGTCCACTCTGTCAATCCCTCTGAGTATCTTATACGTTCCTATCATGTCCCCCCTCTCCCTTCTTCTTTCTAGTGTCGTAAGGCACAGTTCCCTCAGGCGCTCCTCATACCCCATCCCTCGTAGCTCTGGGACGAGTCTCGTTGCAAACCTCTGAACCTTTTCCAGTTTCATTATATGCTTCTTCAGATGGGGACTCCATGATGAGGCGGCATACTCTAAGACTGGCCTTACGTAGGCAGTGTAAAGCGCCCTAAATGCCTCCTTACTTAGGTTTCTGAATGATGTTCTAACTTTTGCCAGTGTAGAGTACGCTGCTGTCGTTATCCTATTTATATGTGCCTCAGGAGATAGATTAGGTGTTACGTCCACCCCCAGGTCTCTTTCTCGCGTCGTCACAGGTAGGCTGTTTCCCTTCATTGTGTACTGTCCCTTTGGTCTCCTATCTCCTAGTCCCATTTCCATAACTTTACATTTGCTCGTGTTGAATTCCAGTAGCCATTTGTCTGACCATCTCTGCAACCTGTTCAGGTCCTCTTGGAGGATCCTGCAATCCTCATCTGTCACAACTCTTCTCACAACTTCTTCTGTGTGTGTGTGTGGGTGTGTGTGTGTGTGTGTGTGTGTGTGTGTGTGTGTGTGTGTGTGTGTGTGGGTGTGTGTGTGTGTGTGTGTGTGTGTGTGTGTGTGTGTGTGTGTGTGGGTGTGTGTGTGTGTGTGTGGGTGTGTGTGTGTGTGTGTGTGTGTGTGTGTGATTACTAGGCTAACAATCCGGATTGTACTTGGATGGGTTTCTGGGAGTTCTTCTACTGACTTGTGAGAGTTTGGTCCACCAGGCTGTTGCTTGGAGCGGCCCGCAGGCCCACATACCCACCACAGCCCGGCTGATCCACCACTCCTTGGAGGAAACTACCCAGTTCCCTCTTGAAGAAGTCCACGGTTGTATCTTCAAGACCAAAACACTAAAAGCTGTTTAACTCTCAGGTACCTAACTATTGCCAGGTGAACAGAAGTATCAGGTGAATGGAAACGTTGGCCATATGCTACCGTCAACAGGGAGATGGAATGGATGAGCCTCATTTGTGACCGGATAACGTCTCCCTGTCTGTCTGTCTCTTCTTCCCCGTGTGTCCACCAGAGGGCAGGGAGTGAGCACAAGACACCCGCCTGCACACACCTGTAAGATGCTACACACACACACACACACACACCTGTAAGATGCTACACACACACACACCTGTAAGATGCTACACACACACACACCTGTAAGATGCTACACACACACACCTGTAAGATGCTACACACACACACACCCAAAAGTTTGAATGTCAGCTGACTCAGAAATGAGCATCTGGAGTGCTCAGAAAAGCTGCGTCTCCCGTCACACAGAGAGAGAGAGGGAGGGAAGAGAGAGACAGTGGGACAGGGAGAGGGGAGGGAGAGGGTGATGAGGGGAGTCGGGGTGAAGGAATATTATAGCGAGGATCACCAGTCCGAGGTATTAAAGGTGGTGGGGCGCCAGCCACTGCTCCTCAACACCTAACCCATTCTCACACATCTTACGACCCAAAATGACCCTCATCTTCTCTATATTATTTAAAGTTTTCCTTCATTTGAAAACGAATTGAAAAATTAAGTGTTCAAAGTTCATTTCACGCTTGTAATGGTCGCGTTACAAGTGACTTAACTATCGTGAATTGCCTTTACGATCCCCTCTGCTTCTGAAGATGCTAATGAGTATTTGAGCGACACGCGGCATCTGACGCGATGTGTTAACCACATTATAAGTCTAACATGGTCTTTTACCAGTTAACTTTACTACTTAACTCACGAGTGATCAGTAGTCTGCACTTGAGACCTTCTGCTGCTTCCTGCAGACATCCTCAGGCCCAGCAGAGTCAGCAGAGCCTGCTCCAGGCCCACTATACCTGCAGGTGTGAAAGGTCTAATGTCTGCACATTCAATACTCTAGAGCGCTCTGCAGTAATGACAAGAGACGTGTGAGGTGACAAACAAACTCTAGCAGATCATCAAGCTTTTAAGTTAAGATACTTCATAAGATACTAAGATAATACATAAGATAAGATACATAAGATAATAAGATAAGATACTAAGGTTAAGATACTTCAAGAACACAACTCTCCAAGAACCATTAATGACCCACATCTTAAGATAACCAATTAAATACAGATTAACACACTACACTTCATTAGTAACAATTATATTACATATTACATAATCATATTACATATTACATAATCATATTACATATTACATAATTTTTTGATAAATCTATTTAAAAGTTGTAATCAAAATTCTGTTGATTTTGAACTGTTATAACAAGTATCAACAAGTCCACATTTTCCTGTACCTCTACACCAGCGTGTTTGACGGTACACAAACACACACTGCACCTCTACACCAGCGTGTTTGACGGTACACAAACACACACTGCACCTCTACACCAGCGTGTTTGACGGTACACAAACACACACACTTAATTACTACAAAAATATTACGAAACTACAATTGATTTTTGGTAGTTCTCAATGGCTTCAATAGCCAGCCATTGGGTGCAAGGCTTGACGTTATCTTGAGGTGCTTCCGGGGCTTTTAGTGTCCCCGCGGCCCGGTCCTCGACCAGGCCTCCACCCCCAGGAAGCAGCCCGTGACAGCTGACTAACACCCAGGTACCTATTTTACTGCTAGGTAACAGGGGCATAGGGTGAAAGAAACTGCCCATTGTTTCTCGCCGGCGCCTGGGATCGAACCCAGAACCACAGGATCACAAGTCCAGTGTGCTGTCCGCTCGGCCGACCGGCTAAGCTAAAGGTCCCCCTCTGTGGCTCCTGGCTAGCCTTACCTTGAGGTGCTTCCGGGGCTTAGCGTCCCCGCGGCCCGGTCGTCGACCAGCAACACGACAAAAGCGCGGGAAAAATGCCAAAGAGCAAGAAATAGGAAGCGACAAGAGAGGAACAAAAGAGGGGGAGATTAACCATGCATGAAGCAGGAGCCGAAGCCGCGGGGACGTCTAATCCCCGGGATTGAATTTGGCTGATGTGATTTGGGGATTACAGTTCCTCCTCTGGGGACAGGCAGACAGCGTGGATTTTTTGGCCAGGGATGGGTAGGGAGTAAAGGAGAGAGAGGCACAGGTCAAGTGAAGAGTTTAGAAATGGGAAATAATGTAGTGTGTGAGTTATTATAGCGGCTCTTGTTGACTCTATGGTACGATAGCTGTAGAGCTGTGGCTCTTGTTGACTCTATGGTACCATAGCTGTAGAGCAGCGGCTCTTGTTGACTCTATGGTACCATAGCTGTAGAGCAGCGGCTCTTGTTGACTCTATGGTACCATAGCTGTAGAGCAGCGGCTCTTGTTGACTCTATGGTACGATAGCTGTAGAGCAGCGGCTCTTGTTGACTCTATGGTACCATAGCTGTAGAGCAGCGGCTCTTGTTGACTCTATGGTACCATAGCTGTAGAGCAGCGGCTCTTGTTGACTCTATGGTACCATAGCTGTAGAGCAGCGGCTCTTGTTGACTCTATGGTACCATAGCTGTAGAGCAGCGGCTCTTGTTGACTCTATGGTACGATAGCTGTAGAGCAGCGGCTCTTGTTGACTCTATGGTACCATAGCTGTAGAGCAGCGGCTCTTGTTGACTCTATGGTACGATAGTTGTAGAGCTGTGGCTCTTGTTGACTCTATGGTACGATAGCTGTAGAGCAGTGGCTCTTGTTGACTCTATGGTACCATAGCTGTAGAGCAGTGGCTCTTGTTGACTCTATGGTACGATAGCTGTAGAGCAGTGGCTCTTGTTGACTCTATGGTACGATAGCTGTAGAGCAGCGGCTCTTGTTGACTCTATGGTACCATAGCTGTAGAGCAGCGGCTCTTGTTGACTCTATGGTACCATAGCTGTAGAGCAGTGGCTCTTGTTGACTCTATGGTACGATAGCTGTAGAGCAGCGGCTCTTGTTGACTCTATGGTACGATAGCTGTAGAGCAGCGGCTCTTGTTGACTCTATGGTACCATAGCTGTAGAGCAGCGGCTCTTGTTGACTCTATGGTACGATAGTTGTAGAGCTGTGGCTCTTGTTGACTCTATGGTACGATAGTTATAGAGCTGTGGCTCTTGTTGACTCTATGGTACGATAGCTGTAGAGCTGTGGCTCTTGTTGACACTATGATACGATAGTTATAGAGCTGTGGCTCTTGTTGACTCTATGGTACGATAGCTGTAGAGCAGCGGCTCTTGTTGACACTATGGTACGATAGTTATAGAGCTGTGGCTCTTGTTGACATTATGGTACGATAGCTGTAGAGCAGCGGGCTCTTGTTGACTCTATGGTACGATAGCTGTAGAGCTGTGGCTCTTGTTGGTACTATGGTACGATACCTGTAGAGCAGCGGCTCTTGTTGACACTATGGTACGATAGCTGTAGAGCAGCGGGCTCTTGTTGACTCTATGGTACGATAGCTGTAGAGCAGCGGCTCTTGTTGACTCTATGGTACGATAGCTGTAGAGCAGCGGGCTCTTGTTGACTCTATGGTACGATAGCTGTAGAGCAGCGGCTCTTGTTGACTCTATGGTACGATAGCTGTAGAGCAGCGGGCTCTTGTTGACTCTATGGTACGATAGCTGTAGAGCAGCGGCTCTTGTTGACTCTATGGTACGATAGCTGTAGAGCAGCGGCTCTTGCTGGTACTATGGTACGATACCTGTAGAGCAGCGGGTCTTGTTGACTATGGTACGATAGTTATAGAGCAGCGGCTCTTGTTGATGTCCTGGGGCCCCTGAGCTGAGTCACGACTCACCAAACATTTACACAACTCCTTACGGAACCTGTTTATCTTCCCACCATCATGAAAGCTATATTTACACTAGTTAAAACAGCTGTGACCCCCGAAGCACTTCGAGCAATTACAACCCTGGGTTGTTTAGTCCTCAAGCTCCTAAACCGTTTCTTAAAGGTAAACAAAGATACCGTGATTGAGGAGAGATGTAAAGGTTTCGTATATGGAGAGTAAATATTGTAATTTATCATGACAGGACAACCTGTCAGTGGTAATGTAGTTTGTCTACGATGACCTTGTGACCTTTGACCTTGCAGCCCACACCTGGCTCTGGACGGGTCAGGTATACACTCACACACCTGGTGACCTTTGACCTTGCTGCCTACACCTGGCTCTGGACGGGTCAGGTATACACTCACACACCTGGTGACCTTTGACCTTGGAGCCCATACCTGGCTCTGGACGGGTCAGGTATACACTCACTCACCTGGTGACCTTTGACCTTGGAGCCCACACCTGGCTCTGGACGGGTCAGGTATACACTCACACACCTGGTGACCTTTGACCTTGGAGCCCACACCTGGCTCTGGACGGGTCAGGTATACACTCACTCACCTGGTGACCTTTGACCTTGCTGCCTACACCTGGCTCTGGACGGGTCAGGTATACACTCACACACCTGGTGACCTTTGACCTTGGAGCCCACACCTGGCTCTGGACGGGTCAGGTATACACTCACACACCTGGTGACCTTTGACCTTGCTCCCCACACCTGGCTCTGGACGGGTCAGGTATACACTCACACCTGGTGACCTTTGACCTTGGAGCCCACACCTGGCTCTGGACGGGTCAGGTATACACTCACACACCTGGTGACCTTTAACCTTGCTGCCCCACACCTGGCTCTACACCTGTCAGGTATACACTCACACACCTGGTGACCTTTGACCTTGCTGCCCACACCTGGCTCTACACCTGTCAGGTATACTCACACACCTGGTGACCTTTGACCTTTCTACCCACACCTGGCTCTACACCTGTCAGGTATACATTCACACACCTGGTGACCTTTAACCTTGCTGCCCACACCTGGCTCTACACCTGTCAGGTATACAGTCACACCTGGTGACCTTTGACCTTTCTACCCACACCTGGCTCTACACCTGTCAGGTATACACTCACACACCTGGTGACTTTTGACCTTGCTGCCCACACCTGGCTCAACACCTGCCAGGTATACAGTCACACACCTGGTGACCTTTGACCTTTCTACCCACACCTGGCTCTGCACCTGTCAGGTATACAGTCACACACCTGGTGACCTTTGACCTTTCTACCCACACCTGGCTCTGCACCTGTCAGGTATACACTCACACACCTGGTGACTTTTGACCTTGCTGCCCACACCTGGCTCTACACCTGCCAGGTATACACTCACACACCTGGTGACTCAAGTTACCCATCCTACTCTCACCCTAAGTTTTGGTCATGAACACTGAACAATATTAAGTCAGGCCAAGTTAGGTCAAGTTAGGTTAAGTTAGGATAAATTAGGTTAAGTTAGGCCAAGTTAGGTTAAGTTAGGCCAAGTTAGGTTAAGTTAGGCCAAGTTAGGTTAAGTTAGGCCAAGTTAGGTTAAGTTAGGCCAAGTTAGGTCAAGTTAGGCTAAGTTAGGCCAAGTTAGGTTAAGTTAGGTTAAGTTAGGCCAAGTTAGGTTAAGTTAGGCCAAGTTAGGTTAAGTTAGGCCAAGTTAGGTTAAGTTAGGCCAAGTTAGGTTAAGTTAGGCCAAGTTAGGTCAAGTTAGGCTAAGTTAGGCCAAGTTAGGTTAAGTTAGGTTAAGTTAGGCCAAATTAGGTTAAGTTAGGCCAAGTTAGGTTAAGTTAGGCCAAGTTAGGTTAAGTTAGGTCAAGTTAGGTTAAGTTAGGCCAAGTTGGGCTAAGTTAGAGGAGAATTTCCCGCACACTAAAACATGCGAACATATATGGCAAGGATTTGCTTGTAAGTTTGTATCACAGGTGTGGGGGGAAAGGTTTGCATTCCTCAAGAAGTCAGGTGTCTATCACACACACCTGGAGGTCACCTTGCCATGATTTCGGGCTTAGCACCCCGCGGCCCGGTCGTCGACCAGGCCTCCTGGTTGCTGGACTGGTCAACCAGGCTGTTGGACGCGGCTGCTCGCAGCCTGACGTATGAATCATAGCCTGGTTGATCAGGTATTCTTTGGAGGCGTTTGTCAAGTTCTCTCTTGAACACTGTGAGGGGTCGGCCAGTTATGTGTAGTGGAAGCGTGCTGAACAGTCTCGGGCCTCTGATGTTGATAGTTCTCTCTTGAACACTGTGAGGGGTCGGCCAGTTGTGTAGTGGAAGCGTGTTGAACAGTCTCGGGCCTCTGATGTTGATAGTTCTCTCTTGAACACTGTGAGGGGTCGGCCAGTTATGTCCCTTATGTGTAGTGGAAGCGTGTTGAACAGTCTCGGGCCTCTGATGTTGATAGTTCTCTCTTGAACACTGTGAGGGGTCGGCCAGTTATGTGTAGTGGAAGCGTGTTGAACAGTCTCGGGCCTCTGATGTTGATAGTTCTCTCTTGAACACTGTGAGGGGTCGGCCAGTTATGTCCCTTATGTGTAGTGGAAGCGTGTTGAACAGTCTCGGGCCTCTGATGTTGATAGTTCTCTCTTGAACACCGTGAGGGGTCGGCCAGTTATGTCCCTTATGTGTAGTGGAAGCGTGTTGAACAGTCTCGGGCCTCTGATGTTGATAGTTCTCTCTTGAACACTGTGAGGGGTCGGCCAGTTATGCCCCTTATGTGTAGTGGAAGCGTGTTGAACAGTCTCGGGCCTCTGATGTTGATAGTTCTCTCTTGAACACTGTGAGGGGTCGGCCAGTTATGTGTAGTGGAAGCGTGTTGAACAGTCTCGGGCCTCTGATGTTGATAGTTCTCTCTTGAACACTGTGAGGGGTCGGCCAGTTTTGTCCCTTATGTGTAGTGGAAGCGTGTTGAACAGTCTCGGGCCTCTGATGTTGATAGTTCTCTTTTGAACACTGTGAGGGGTCGGCCAGTTATGTCCCTTATGTGTAGTGGAAGCGTGTTGAACAGTCTCGGGCCTCTGATGTTGATAGTTCTCTCTTGAACACTGTGAGGGGTCGGCCAGTTATGCCCCTTG
>NC_091160.1:41083301-41085801 GCF_040958095.1 Procambarus clarkii | reverse complement strand
CCCCTGAGTATTTTATATGTCCCTATCATATCTCCTCTCTCCCTTCTTTTCTCTAGTGTCGTAAGGTTCAGTTCCTTCAGCCGCTCTTCATATCCCATCCCTCGTAGCTCTGGGACAAGCCTCGTCGCAAACCTCTGAACCTTCTCCAGTTTCTTTATGTGTTTCTTCAGGTGGGGGCTCCATGATGGCGCGGCATACTCTAAGACGGGTCTCACGTAGGCAGTGTAAAGCGCGGCAGTGTGTGTGTGTGTGTGTGTGTGTGTGTGTGTGTGTGTGTGTGTGTGTGTGTGTGTGTGTGTGTAGTGTGTGTGTGTGTGTGTGTGTGTGTGTGTGTGTGTGTGTGTGTGTGTGTGTGGCACTCCCCCCCCCCTCCCCAGGAGGAGAGCGAGGACCAGGAGTGCCAGGCCTCGACCCCCGGACACAACCTCTCCGTCCGACATGGTACAAGGCGTCTCATGGCCTCCTGGTCTTGACCTGGGCCGCTAGACCCAAAGTTTTCCCATTCCAAGTTATCAAGACGGACCAAGTGAGGAGAGATGACTTCATATCTGGCGACCACTCTCCTGCCTCGCCTCCTCACTCTCCACCACTCACACTATAATATATATATGTACACTATATATATATATATATATATATATATATATATATATATATATATATATATATATATATATATATATATATATATATATTGACAGCAGAGGAGGTAATGCAACAGTTGACAACACTGGATGCAACTAAAGCGGTTGGACCAGACAAAGTATCACCGTGGATACTAAAAGAGGCGGCGCGGGCCCTCAGCGTGCCTCTGGCAAGGATTTTTAATGAGTCACTTATGTCGGGAAAGTTGCCTAGCTCACACTTATATGACGTCACTTATGACGGGAGAGCGGGCCTACGGGCCGCTCCAAGCAACGGCCTGTTAGACCAAGTTATCACAAGTCAAGCCTGGCCTCAGGCTGGGCTATGGGAGTAGAAGAACTCTCAGAACTCTCTCCAGCTATGTCCAGTTGCTGGAAGGAGGCTAATGTGGTACCAATCTTCAAGTAAGGTGATAGGGAGGAGGCACTAAACTACAGACCTGTATCACTGACAAGCATCCCCTGCAAAATACTTGAAAGAATAATTAGGCTAAGACTTGTTGCACACCTGGAGAGCAATAGGTTTGTATATGAACATCAACATGGGTTCAGAGAAGGGAAATCATGCCTAACAAACCTTTTGGAATCTTATGATAAAATAACGAGGATAAGGCAGGACAGAGAAGGATGGGCAGACTTTCCAAGAGTCAATGCTCGATCTTGCAGACACAAATAGGCGAGTACAACTAGGTGAGTACACACACTAACTACCAGACCACACTTCCATAAACACCACCGTCTATAATTCTCTAAATACCTATCACTTATTGTTATAGAGAAAGCCAATGGAAAATTAAATGTTAATATATTAGAGAGAAGCATGACCTCATGTGAAGACGGAGTCAAGAGCTACAGAACACATTCCTGTACCACATGACTAAATTAAATTTAGTGTCAGAAAAACCTGGGTAAATACTGGTTTGAAAATAGTGATGTTGGTCTATGGAAGAGATTACTGGGTAACATTACGTGGGGTCACTGGAGTGTTTCAAGCGTAGGTGTGACATATTTATGACGGTTAGTTTATATAACTAGGAGCTGCCTCCAGTTGGCCAGCACGCCTTGTGTACTTACCTTTATGTTCATGTTTAACTTCTTATGTGACGGTCTCGCTTCATGCCGGTCCGCGTTCAATTCCCGACCGCCCAAGTAGTTGGGCACCATTCCTTCCTCCGTCCCACCCCAGATCCTTATTCTGACCCCTTCCCAGTGCTATATAGTCGTGATGGCTTGGCGCTTTCTCCCCCTGATAGTAAAGCTACACTAGTCACTACACATACTGTGGGTGGTGGAGGCTGACTCCATACACAGTTTTAAATGTAGATATGATAGAACCCAGTAGGCTCAGGAACCTGTAAACCAGTTGACTGGATGTTGAAAATCGGGAGGAAAGAGCCGGAGCTCAACCCCCCGAAGACAACTAGGTAAGATAAGGTGTGCAGTAACCGGACGTCTCCATCCGTGAGTGTCATGGTGATGGCAGGACTCCCCCGCCACACACACCACACTAACATTACCTAGCACACTCCACACTTAAAACTAAGATGCAGACGAGGAGTCACAATAACGTGGCTGAAGTGTGTTGACCAGACCACACACTAGAAGGTGAAGGGACGACGACGTTTCGGTCCGTCCTGGACCATTCTCAAGTCGATTGTGAGAATGGTCCAGGACGGACCGAAACGTGGTCGTCCCTTGACCTTGTAGTGTATGGTGTGGTCAACACACAGGAGAACCTTACTTCAGACAACATAGTGAACCACGACCCATACAGCGCCTGAGACAGACACCAGTAAGAGTGGGCCAGCCAGAGGCTCGGGGCCCGCGCACGAATATTCCCACACAAAAAGTCGGGG
>NC_091160.1:41008301-41078301 GCF_040958095.1 Procambarus clarkii | reverse complement strand
TAGCCACCACTGGTCAGTAGCCACCACTGGTCAGTCGCCTCCACTGGTCAGTAGCCACCACTGGTCAGTAGCCTCCACTGGTCAGTAGCCTCCACTGGTCAGTCGCCTCCACTGGTCAGTAGCCACCACTGGTCAGTAGCCTCCACTGGTCAGTAGCCACCACTGGTCAGTAGCCTCCACTGGTCAGTAGCCACCACTGGTCAGTAGCCTCCACTGGTCAGTAGCCTCCACTGGTCAGTAGCCTCCACTAGTCAGTAGCCACCACTGGTCAGTAGCCACCACTGGTCAGTCGCCTCCACTGGTCAGTAGCCACCACTGGTCAGTAGCCTCCACTGGTCAGTAGCCACCACTGGTCAGTAGCCTCCACTGGTCAGTAGCCTCCACTGGTCAATAGCCTCCACTGGTCAGTAGCCTCCACTGGTCAGTAGCCACCACTGGTCAGTAGCCTCCACTGGTCAGTAGCCTCCACTGGTCAGTAGCCACCACTGGTCAGTAGCCTCCACTGGTCAGTAGCCACCACTGGTCAGTAGCCTCCACTGGTCAGTAGCCTCCACTGGTCAGTAGCCTCCACTGGTCAGTAGCCACCACTGGTCAGTAGCCTCCACTGGTCAGTAGCCTCCACTGGTCAGTAGCCACCACTGGTCAGTAGCCTGGTCACCCTTGGCATTATGTAGACATCGTCAACAACATGGGAGTGAACACAGTAACAAGGATTAAATAATCCAGGATTAGACTGGCCTGCCCTTCACCTGCGGCAGGTGGCAGCCCTCACCTGTGGCAGGTGGCTGCCATCACCTGTGGCAGGTGGCTGCCCTCACCTGTGGCAAGTGGCAGCCATCACCTGTGGCAGGTGGCAGCCATCACCTGTGGCAGGTGGCTGCCCATTACCTGTGGCAGGTGGCTGCCATCACCTGTGGCAGGTGGCAGCCATCACCTGTGGCAGGTGGCTGCCATCACCTGTGGCAGGTGGCTGCCCATCACCTGTGGCAGGTGGCTGCCATCACCTGTGGCAGGTGGCAGCCATCACCTGTGGCAGGTGGCTGCCATCACCTGTGGCAGGTGGCTGCCTTCACCTGTGGCAGGTGGCTGCCCATCACCTGTGGCAGGTGGCTGCCCATCACCTGTGGCAGGTGGCAGCCTTCACCTGTGGCAGGTGGCAGCCTTCACCTGTGGCAGGTGGCAGCCATCACCTGTGGCAGGTGGCAGCCCATCACCTGTGGCAGGTGGCAGCCACCACCTGTGGCAGGTGGCAGCCACCACCTGTGGCAGGTGGTAGCCCTCACCTGTGGCAGGTGGCTGCCCTCACCTGTGGCAGGTGGCTGCCCTCACCTGTGGCAGGTGGCTGCCCTCACCTGTGGCAGGTGGCAGCCACCACCTGTGGCAGGTGGCAGCACATCACCTGTGGCAGGTGGCAGCCACCACCTGTGGCAGGTGGCAGCCACCACCTGTGGCAGGTGGCAGCCACCACCTGTGGCAGGTGGCTGCCCTCACCTGTGGCAGGTGGCAGCCCTTCACCTGTGGCAGGTGGCAGCCACCACCTGTGGCAGGTGGCAGCTACCACCTGTGGCAGGTGGCTGCCCTCACCTGTGGCAGGTGGGGAATCTGCCAACCAACTGGGCACTCCAGATGCAAACTGCGACCAGGAAGTGGGTCGTGATCTCGCACATTATTGAATGTGCAGACATTAGACCCTTCACACCTTCGGGGGGTGGGGGGGGGGAGGGGTACCTGGAGTGTTGTTAATTCTTCATTTTCTTGAAGATATCCTCACACACTACCCAAAGTTTGCGCTGCTAGCCAGCGACTCCTGGTTGATGGGGTTCTGGGAGTTGTTCTACTGCCCAAGCCCGGCCCGAGGCCAGGCTTGACTTGTGAGAGTTTGGTCCACCAGGCTGTTGCTTGGAGCGGCCCGCAGGCCCACATATACCTGGTTGATGGGGTTCTGGGAGTTGTTCTACTGCCCAAGCCCGGCCCGAGGCCAGGCTTGACTTGTGAGAGTTTGGTCCACCAGGCTGTTGCTTGGAGCGGCCCGCAGGCCCACATACCCACCACAGCCCGGCTGATCCGGAACTTCTCTTAGAAAACAGTCCAGTTTTCTCTTGAAGATGTCCACGGTTGTTTCGGCAATATTTCTTATAGTCGCTGGGAGGACGTTGAACAACCGCGGACCTCTGATGTTTATACAGTGTTCTCTGATTGTGCCTATGGCACCTCTGCTCTTCACTGGACCTCTGATGTTTATACAGTGTTCTCTGATTGTGCCTATGGCACCTCTGCTCTTCACTGGACCTCTGATGTTTATACAGTGTTCTCTGATTGTGCCTATGGCACCTCTGCTCTTCACTGGACCTCTGATGTTTATACAGTGTTCTCTGATTGTGACTATGGCACCTCTGCTCTTCACTGGACCTCTGATGTTTATACAGTGTTCTCTGATTGTGCCTATGGCACCTCTGATGTTTATACAGTGTTCTCTGATTGTGCCTATGGCACCTCTGCTCTTCACTGGACCTCTGATGTTTATACAGTGTTCTCTGATTGTGCCTATGGCACCTCTGCTCTTCACTGGTTCTATTCTACATTTTCTTCCATATCGTTCACTCCAGTACGTTGTTATTTTACTGTGTAGATTAGGGACTTGGCCCTCCAGTATTTTCCATGTGTATATTATTTGGTATCTCTCTCGTCTCCTTTCTAGTGAGTACATTTGGAGAGCTTTGAGACGATCCCAATAATTTAGGTGCTTTATCGCGTCTATGCGTGCCGTATATGTTCTCTGTATTCCCTCTATTTCAGCAATCTCTCCTGCTCTGAAGGGGGAAGTGAGTACTGAGCAGTACTCAAGACGGGACAACACAAGTGACTTGAAGAGTACAACCATTGTGATGGGATCCCTGGATTTGAAAGTTCTCGTAATCCATCCCATCATTTTTCTGGCTGTCGCAATATTTGCTTGGTTATGCTCCCTAAACGTTAGGTCATCGGACATCATTATTCCCAAATCCTTGACATGTTGTTTTCCTACTATGGGCAGATTTGATTGTGTTTTGTACCTTGTATTATGTTTAAGGTCCTCATTCTTGCCGTACCTGAGTACCTGGAATTTATCACTGTTAAACATCATGTTATTTTCTGATGTTGCTTGGGGCGGCTGGCTTAGGGTGGACGCTTGGGGTGGACGCTTGGGGTGGACGCTTGGGGTGGACGCTTGGGGTGGACGCTTGGGGTGGACGCTTGGGGGTGGACGCTTGGGGCGGACGCTTGGGGCGGACGCTTGGGGTGGACGCTTGGGGTGGACGCTTGGGGTGGACGCTTGGGGTGGACGCTTGGGGCGGACGCTTGGGGTGGACGCTTGGGGTGGACGCTTGGGGGCGGACGCTTGGGGTGGACGCTTGGGGTGGACGCTTGGGGTGGACGCTTGGGGTGGACGCTTGGGGTGGACGCTTGGGGTGGACGCTTGGGGTGGACGCTTGGGGGTGGACGCTTGGGGTGGACGCTTGGGGTGGACGCTTGGGGCGGACGCTTGGGGCGGACGCTTGGGGCGGACGCTTGGGGCGGACGCTTGGGGTGGACGCTTGGGGCGGACGCTTGGGGCGGACGCTTGGGGTGGACGCTTGGGGCGGACGCTTGGGGTGGACGCTTGGGGTGGACGCTTGGGGCGGCTGGCTTAGGGTGGACGCTTGGGGTGGACGCTTGGGGTGGCTGGCTTAGGGTGGACGCTTGGGGTGGACGCTTGGGGTGGCTGGCTTAGGGTGGACGCTTGGGGTGGACGCTTGGGGCGGCTGGCTTAGGGTGGACGCTTGGGGTGGACGCTTGAGGTGGACGCTTGGGGCGGCTGGCTTAGGGTGGACGCTTGGGGTGGACGCTTGGGGTGGACGCTTGGGGCGGACGCTTGGGGGTGGACGCTTGGGGTGGACGCTTGGGGCGGCTGGCTTAGGGTGGACGCTTGGGGTGGACGCTTGGGGTGGACGCTTGGGGCGGACGCTTGGGGCGGACGCTTGGGGTGGACGCTTGGGGGCGGACGCTTGGGGCGGACGCTTGGGGGCGGACGCTTGGGGCGGACGCTTGGGGCGGACGCTTGGGGGTGGACGCTTGGGGGCGGACGCTTGGGGCGGACGCTTGGGGGCGGACGCTTGGGGCGGACGCTTGGGGGCGGACGCTTGGGGCGGACGCTTGGGGTGGACGCTTGGGGCGGACGCTTGGGGTGGACGCTTGGGGCGGACGCTTGGGGCGGACGCTTGGGGTGGACGCTTGGGGTGGACGCTTGGGGCGGACGCTTGGGGTGGACGCTTGGGGTGGACGCTTGGGGCGGACGCTTGGGGTGGACGCTTGGGGCGGACGCTTGGGGTGGACGCTTGGGGCGGACGCTTGGGGTGGACGCTTGGGGTGGACGCTTGGGGTGGACGCTTGGGGCGGACGCTTGGGGGCGGACGCTTGGGGTGGACGCTTGGGGTGGACGCTTGGGGCGGACGCTTGGGGTGGACGCTTGGGGCGGACGCTTGGGGCGGACGCTTGGGGGCGGACGCTTGGGGCGGACGCTTGGGGTGGACGCTTGGGGTGGACGCTTGGGGTGGACGCTTGGGGCGGACGCTTGGGGGCGGACGCTTGGGGTGGACGCTTGGGGCGGACGCTTGGGGGCGCGAGTCATTAACGCTCAATAATTTCACCAAGTGTCATGTGCACAGCAGCGCTACTTCCGCGTGTTCAGGTCTTCCTAATCTGCTCAAGATATCACAACTTCCGCATGAGCCAGGTCTTCCTAATCTGCTCAAGATATCACAACTTCCGCATGAGCCAGGTCTTCCTCGTCTGCTCAAGATATCGTCAGGAATATCCTGCTGATATATTTACAACGTTCCTCCAGCTGAAGGCCAGACTTTTATCACTAACTCAGCCATCAACTCACTCACAGGTGATATATTGGAGAACATTAATATATCGCTTGTGAAGGAGAACATGTAGAACACCGAGGATCAAAAGGTTAGGCTGCGCGGTAGTCACAGCTCTCCATTGTGCTCACTACATCAAAGCTCTGCATGACAAGCGGCCCCGTAAACTGCTATTGCTCCTTCAAAAATGTGGTTAATTAATGTATAGTTCTCGCTCACCAGAGCCTTAGAAAAGTGCTATGATATATCGAACCGTCAATGCTTGGCCCACACTCCCGTCTGAAGCAGTCGCGAGAATATCAGTTTGATATATAATCTTCCTTTACCGGTCTTAAAGTATTTTTGAATAGGCATAATCGCATCACACGAGGTCAGAATATATAGGCCTAACATGAGTCAGAATATATAGGCCTAACAGGGGTTAGAATATATAGGCCTAACATGAGTCAGAATATATAGGCCTAACATGGGTTAGAATATATAGACCTAACATGGGTTAGAATATATAGGCCTAACATGGGTCAGAATATATAGACCTAACATGGGTTAGAATATATAGGCCTAACATGGGTCAGAATATATAGACCTAACATGGGTCAGAATATATAGACCTAACATGGGTCAGAATATATAGGCCTAACATGGGTCAGAATATATAGACCTAACATGGGTCAGAATATATAGGCCTAACATGGGTTAGAATATATAGACCTGGCTGTATCATATAAGTCAAATATTCAAAATGCAGAGAAAAACGGACACAGCGGTGTTGCCAGCGACTAATAATAATAAGTTTATTCAGGTAAAAGTACATACATACAAAATGAGTTACAAACAGAAGGTTGTATGTGTAGATAGAGCTAGTACACACTATGCCTAAAGCCACTAACAGGCACAGCGTTTTGGGCCAAGATAACACTTGTCAACACTGGAGTAGGCTTGTGGTTGTGCTATCTAGCCTCGCACAACATATCACCAGAGCTCATACTTCACCTCGTCCTCCCCTGCCTTCATAACCTCACTAAATGTACTCAGCTTAACCTAACCTAACCCAGGACCTACGAATAGAAACTGAGACATTGGGTCACTTTAGCGAGCCGCTATGATGAGGAGGCCATGAGGTGTTGGTTAAATTTTTTAAATTTTGCCCCGAGGGGAGAGTTTATTGGGCAGCGCCACTCATCCTGTGAGTGGACACACCGCCATAGCAGCATGTACAACACTCCCCAATAGGAAGAAAACCCGCTGGGTGGTTCGATTTATACATCAAATGCGATGTACTGCAACGCGTCCTCTTACAAATTCGCTTTTCGATCGTATGCGCACTACGGGTAAAAACTGACGTACTAGACAATGAAATCGGCTAACGAAACTAAACGCCCTGTCCCGTTTTCTGTTTAGAGTCCTCCGGCTTACTCGGTTAGGTTAGAAGAGGAAACTTTCAATTAACGTTTTTCATGACGTTTTGAAACCTTAGGAGAACTTCCTGCCCTCCTAACCTACCAGACGACCCTTAACTGCTTTGGGTCTAAAATGAATTTCAGTTTTCTAGTACGGCAATTTTTGGCCGTAGCGCATACGGGCGAAAAGCGACGTTATTCGTAAGAGAACGAATTGCTGATCAGGAGAACGAGTCGAGATTACACACCTGCAGGACAGGTGTGTAAGTCATAGGCGCTGTCAGTTGTGGAGGACAGGTATGTAAGTCATAGGCACTGTCAGTTGTGGAGGACAGGTATGTAAGTCATAGGCACTGTCAGTTGTGGAGGACAGGTGTGTAAGTCATAGGCACTGTCAGTTGTGGAGGACAGGTATGTAAGTCATAGGCACTGTCAGTTGTGGAGGACAGGTGTGTAAGTCATAGGCACTGTCAGTTGTGTAGGACAGGTGTGTAAGTCATAGGCACTGTCAGTTGTGGAGGACAGGTATGTAAGTCATAGGCACTGTCAGTTGTGGAGGACAGGTGTGTAAGTCATAGGCACTGTCAGTTGTGGAGGACAGGTGTGTAAGTCATAGGCACTGTCAGTTGTGTAGGACAGGTGTGTAAGTCATAGGCACTGTCAGTTGTGGAGGACAGGTGTGTAAGTCATAGGCACTGTCAGTTGTGGAGGACAGGTGTGTAAGTCATAGGCACTGTCAGTTGTGGACAGGTGTGTAAGTCATAGGCACTGTCAGTTATGGAGGACAGGTGTGTAAGTCATAGGCACTGTCAGTTGTGGAGGACAGGTGTGTAAGTCATAGGCACTGTTAGTTGTGGAGGACAGGTGTGTAAGTTATAGGCACTGTCAGTTGTGGAGGACAGGTGTGTAAGTCATAGGCGCTGTCAGTTGTGGAGGACAGGTGTGTAAGTCATAGGCACTGTTAGTTGTAGAGGACAGGTGTGTAAGTCATAGGCACTGTCAGTTGTGGAGGACAGGTGTGTAAGTCATAGGCACTGTTAGTTGTCGAGGACAGGTGTGTAAGTCATAGGCACTGTCAGTTGTGGAGGACAGGTGTGTAAGTCATAGGCACTGTCAGTTGTGGAGGACAGGTGTGTAAGTTATAGGCACTGCCAGTTATGGAGGATAGGTGTGTGAGTCATAGGCACTGTCAGTTGTGGAGGACAGGTGTGTAAGAGGTAGGACCACCTTCCTCACCGGCTCTGTAACCCTACCAACCTACCAACCTAACCAGGAGCCTACTTACCCAACCAACCTACCTAACCTATCGCGTCCAATTCCAAAGAGAAACGTAACTATTGGAGTGGTTACTGGTCATAGTAGGATGCATTTGTAACGTTGATGACCTTAACGTACAAAAGGCGACGGTATAGACGAGAGGGCGGTATGGTGTTGCCACTACCCACCGTCACTTGTACAGGACCTGTGCCAGTACACGGGTCCTGTGACAGTACACGGGGTCCTGTCATACACCAATATACAGTTATAGGGGTAAAAGAGCGAGCCTGGTGCCTCATACACCGTCCTTGAGTGTATGTTTATCAGTATGGCGACAGTAGGAAGTAATAATTATCATACTCTTGCCTGCCATAAGTTGATGACGTCAGGCGGGAACCTGCCAAGCCTCCACCAATCACCAGCTGCCTCCAGCCCCCCTCCGTACTGACTCCTCTTCCCCCCCTGCAACACAACATTATCCATAATGCTTCACAATATTCACAATCAACACTATATCCCCCGTGGCTTCCATGGACTACATAATTATCCTCAATTATAATGACTTGAAACAGTCCTCAGATGTTAGGAAAATAGGATAGCGTATATATAGAGGTCATAGTGACGGAGAGTGTCCACGTGCCGACTATTCTTGCTTCATAATTCAAATTCAAATTTTGATTTAGGTAAAAGAATGACGCAGCTGCACTGACATACTCTGGGAGCATTATGAGGATATCATCAACACAAGAGGGAATGAGATAGCAGTGGTACTAAAAGTCCCCATCTCGCAGGATGGTTAGTCATACAGGGCCAGATGTTCAGTAGCCGGATGAGGATATCTTCAAGAACACGAGAGTGAATAAAGTAATTGCAAAGCTCCAGGTACCTCATGCCAACGGGTCTGAAAGGTGTAATAACTGGGCATTCAGTGATGTAGTGTGGGAGATCATGCCGCAGTTCCTGCTCACAGAGTTTGCACGTGGAGTGCTCAGGATTGGGAGATGCAGGCTGCGACACCAAGTTCAATACCCCGTGCAGGCAGCATGACTCCCTCCTTGCCATCCATATTAATTACTCTGGTCTGCTGCCTTTATTATTAGTCATCCTTGTGTTACCAGTCACATGACGGAGTCCAAGCGTGACGCTCCCACGGTCTCTCTTCCACTCTCCATGACAGAGTCCAGGTGTGTTGCTCCCATGGTCAGTACCTCGATATCTTGAGGTTATCTTGAGATGATTTCGGGGCTTTAGTGTCCCCGCGGCCCGGTCCTCGACCAGGCATCCACCCCCAGGAAGCAGCCCGTGACAGCTGACTAACACCCAGGTATCTATTTTACTGCTAGGTAACAGGGGCATACGGTGAAAGAAACTCTGCCCATTGTTTCTCGCCGGCGCCTGGGATCGAACCCAGGATCACAGGATCGCATGTCCAGCGTGCTGTCCGCTCGGCCGACCGGCTCCACCTGGTTTCTGGCAAGAGAAGCTCCTGTCTACTGACGATGGCACTGTTCCGCGACGCCTGGTGGATGGCACCATTCCATGGCTCCTGTGTCAGTATTCTTCTTATTCTCTCTTCCTGGTGTAATATCTGCCACACACACCTGCACCTATGGTGATGCTGCACCAGTTGTGTTGTAACCGTTACCTTCAAGTTGTTCCGGGGCTTAACGTCCCCGCGGCCCGGTCATCGACCAGGTGTCCTCGTTGTTGGTCTGGTCAACCAAGCTGTTTGACGCGGCTGGTCGCAGCCTGACGTATGAAGCACAGCCTGGTTGATCAGGTCGTCATGCTGCGCCTCTTATAGCTCTCCCTACCATACTACCAAACTTTTTTTGACCAGACCACACACTAGAAAGTGAAGGGACGACGACGTTTCGGTCCGTCCTGGACCACAATCAACTTGAGAATGGTCCAGGACGGATCAAAACGTCGTCGTCCCTTCACTTCCTAGTGTGTGGTCTGGCCAAACTACTTCAGCCACGTTATTGTGACTCCTCGCCTGCATACGAACCATTTGTTGTGGTTGGCACAATGTGTGAGAGAGAACGGACGATAACGTTACAAGAATTGTCAAATTGGCTGGAAAGTAACTATAATTTTCGAGTTGAGTGAAGGTGAAAGGTATATAGAGCAATGTGAGGGGAAGGCCCAGCAGTGTGCGCGCGCGGATAAAAACATCATATGAAGAGAAAGCAAGTTTATCAGAGTAAAGCAGGAAGATGGGACGCCAGAAAATTGGAAAAAAAGTAAAACATGGGAAAAAAAAAGAGAAACTCCATAGTTAAGAGTTTAGTAGTGCAGCCAGTGTTGTCAGGTGTGTGAAGCACAGAGCGGTGGTGCCAAACATCCCTCGGCACACCTGGCACTACATCTGCATCTGTGCACACACCTGAGCTTCCTGCTCATACTCACTCACATCTGGCACTATGGCACTCCGCATACCATTACAGCTATATATAATACTTAAATGACTCTCTTACATATAATCCCCGCTATCGGGGACACGGAAAGGAACTTTGAGGAGAAAGTGCCAAGCCATTACGACTATATAGCACTGGGAAGGGGTCAGGATAAGGGATTGGGGATGGGACGGGGCAGGGAAGGAATGGTGCCCCAACCACTTGTGGACGGTCGGGGGATTGAACGCCGACCCGCATGAAGCGAGACCGTCGCTCTACCGTCCAGCCCAAGTAGTTGGGTGCAAGCCTGTGTGTATATATATACTTCAGACTTGTATCGAGTTCCCCCCCCCGCCCCCCGCCAACAAAAACAGTTCTAAATTCACCCACAAAAAAATCCTAATCCACCACCAACAAAAATCCAAATCTTCCAACAACAAAATCCCTATTTTAATTTGCCTGCCAAAAAAAATAAAAATAAATCCGCCAACAAAACATGTCAAATCTGCGAATAAAATTATCCAAATCCGCCAACAACAAAAAATTCAAATACAAAAAAATAATCCTAATCCCCCCTGTCCCCCCCCCAAAAAAATCCAAAACTGCTACCAAAACGAAATCCTAATCCGCAAAAAACAAAAATCAATCCCACACACACAAAAAAATCCAAATCTGCCAAGAAAAAAAATTAAAATTTTGCCAACAAAAAACTAATTCCTCCCACAAAAATTTTAATTTATACCCAGAGAAAAGAAGGTGATGAAAGTGAACAGGTCCACAGGAGGGAGGCCAAGCACATAATATATAATATATAATATAATATAATAAAATGACAAAATACAGAAAATATAGGAGGGGGTGGAAGGAGAAAATGTGTAAGTGAACATGGGTGCCTCCCACAAGGCTTTTCCTGATGCTGCATATCGTCTTCTCCGAGGTCAGGGTCCCTACAAACACAACCAGAGGTAGACCCCCTCCCCCTAATATATATATATATATATATATATATATATATATATATATATATATATATATATATATATATATATATATATATATATATATATGTCGTACCTAATAGCCAGAACTCACTTCTCAGCCTACTATTCAAGGCCCGATTTGCCTAATAAGCCAAGTTTTCCTGAATTAATATATTTACTATAATTTTTTTCTTATGAAATGATAAAGCAACCCTTTTCTCTATGTATGAGGTCAATTTTTTTTTATTGGAGTTAAAATTAACGTAGATATATGACCGAACCTAACCAACCCTACCTAACCTAACCTAACCTATATTTATAGGTAAGGTTAGGTTAGGTAGCCAAAAAAAGCTAGGTTAGGTTAGGTTAGGTAGGTTAGGTAGACGAAAAAACATTAATTCATGAAAACTTGGCTTATTAGGCAAATCGGGCCTTGAATAGTAGGCTGAGAAGTGCATTCTGGCTATTAGGTACGACATATATATATATATATATATATATATATATATATATATATATATATATATATATATATATATATATAACAGACATGAACCTATATACCAGTTTTGACCAACACTAGGAAACATATTATTATTATTATTATTATTATTATTATTATTATTATAATATTGAAGAGTAGCCTATCATAACAAAGTTGTGATGTGGTTAAGCACTGATACCTTCATCAGCCAGGTTGTTGTGACTTAGTCTCTGGGCCCAGGATATGTGGCTTATTGGGGACCTAATCAAACTATTATACCTCACTGTCAACAATGTAATGTTGTTGTTATGACAGCGGAGGAGGGAGGGAGAGGGGGAGAGAGAGAGAGAGAGAGAGAGAGAGAGAGAGAGAGAGAGAGAGAGAGAGAGAGAGAGAGAGAGAGAGAGAGAGAGAGAGAGAGAGAGAGAGAGAGAGAGAGAGAATGGTTATAGAGGCTTTATTCTTTTAATTTCTTTCTCATTCCCATACTACAAACCTATTCCTATACTTTATCTTATTCCCATACATCATCCCTTTCTACACCTATTCCTTTACTTCTTATCTTGCTCCTTATCTTTAGCATGCTCACCTATCATCTCACTTTCTTATCTTTCATTTCACTCTTATGAACTTATATAAAATTTAACTTTTATCAATTAAATATCAATCACTTTATATTGAAATATAAATTCACTCATATATAATTTATAAATTATAAACATTCTATTATAAAGTGTATACTGTATATAAATATACAAGACAATAAATTGTGGTTTATAAATCTTATACAATACTTAATCTGTCTGCAGAGTCGAGCTATTAGCTCTTGGACCCCGCCTTTCTAACCAATCTCTTTTTTACTCTGTTATATCTACTACATATTTTTCTCTCTTACACACATACCCACATACACCCCCAGGAAGCAGCTCGTAGCAGCTGTCTAACTCCCAGGTACCTATTTACTGCTAGGTGAATAGTGGCATCAGGGGTGAAAGAAACTCTGCCCATGTTGACCAGGTGAAGGGACGACGACGTTTCGGTCCGTCCTGGACCATTCTCAAGTCGATTGTGCCCATTTGTTTCCGCCTCCGCCGGGAATCGAACCCGGGTCATTAAGACCACAATTCCCAAGCGCTATCCACTCAGCCACGAAGCTGAGGATATGACCAAACCACACGCCAGAAAATGGGGAAACGACGACGTTTCTCCATTTTCTGAGTGTGGGGTTTGGCCGCCATATCCACCATGGTCACAGGTGGATTGGTCAAGGGTTCGAGTCCCCCCTCAGGGCTCCTCCTACTGATGCCCTCAAGGTGTTGCACAATACACATCGAACTGTACGAGTTAAGAAGATATTTCACATCACCTGGTTGCTAACAATAGCTTCAGTTACACACAGAAATCACAATTGCGTGATGCATCAAATGAACAAATCCACAAGGGCCGTGATGAGGATTCAAACCTGCGTCCGAGAGCATTTCTGACGCTGCCTTAATCTTAAGTGAATAGGTTCAGTTTGCAGGAGTAACTAGAGGGTCGGAGCAAGTCAGCTCTCTCCTCACTCCCCCTCAGGAGAGGTCTTAGTCCTGGCTTCACCACCACTTTTTGTACACTTCATAATTTACATCTTCTTATGTAGTTTTACATTTTCATCCTTTTTTTTATGTATTTTATATTTAAATGTTTGTTATTTTATGTGTTTTTATATAGATTTAAATTGACGTGTTTTTATATAGCTTTAAATTACGTTATTTTATATAGTTTCAATATTATGTGTTTTTATATAGTTTCATATTTACGCTTTTTTATAAAGTATATAATATTTTATAAATTTATAATTTGCATATTTTATAAAGTACTAAGTTCACATGTTAACATTCAATTTAAAAAAAAATCAAATGTTTATTCAGGTAAAGTACATACATACACGAGGTTATACAAACATTGATGGACTTATAGATAGAGCTAGTACATACAATGCCTAAAGCCACTATTATGTAAAGCGTTTCGGGCAGGAAAAACATTAAAGACTAAAAAGTTAATACTAACGTAGTTCTAAGTTTACTTGAGTGATCAATACTGTCTCACAAGGAACTTGTTGTTTATAAACATGTATAATAATGAGTGAGGGATGAACCCTGTCGTAGCTCAGTCGATTAAGGCAATGTCTGGGATGCTCCCGGACGCAGGTTCGAATCCTCGTCACGGCCCTTGTGGATTTGTTCAATGAGTGACGGATGAACCTGCGCAATGTTGTGACAAGAAGCGATGGTGTGCGCAGGCACACCTCACGACTGCACTGTGTGTAATTACCTAAGTGTAGTTACAGGATGAGAGCTACGCTCGTGGTGTCCCGTCTTCCCAGCACTCTTTGTCATATAACGCTTTGAAACTACTGACGGTCTTGGCCTCCACCACCTTCTCACCTAACTTGTTCCAACCGTCTACCACTCTGTTTGCCAAAGTGAATTTTCTTATATTTCTTCGGCATCTGTGTTTAGCTAGTTTAAATCTATGACCTCTTGTTCTTGAAGTTCCAGGTCTCAGGAAATCTTCCCTATCGATTTTATCAATTCCTGTTACTATTTTGTATGTAGTGATCATATCACCTCTTTTTCTTGTGTCTTCTAGTTTGGGCATATTTAATGCCTCTAACCTAACACACCTAAAGTGTGTTCTCACTCACCCAGCGTGTGAGTGGCCTCGTTAGTGGTGATGTGGCTGTACCCTCACGCTCAACTATGTGCCCCACAATGTACAACTATGTTCTTGTTATAGATTCAGCTACTCGGGACAAGCTTTAAGTAGCACGGGCTATGGTGAGCCCGTAGTGGACTTACCTGGCACAGGAGCGGTGTACAACTATGTCTTCTTGCTCGCTGCTGCATTTATGGGTGGTGGTAGAGGGAGGGGGGGGTGTACTCATCTAGTTGTGTTTGCGGGGGTTGAGCTCTGGCTCTTTGGTCCCGCCTCTCAACTGGTGTACAGGTTCCTGAGCCTACTGGGCTCTATCATATCTACACTTGAAACTGTGTATGGAGTCAGCCTCCACCACATCACTGCCTAATGCATTCCATCTGTTAACTACTCTGACACTGAAAAAGTTTTTACTAACGTCTCTGTGGCTCATGTGAGTACTCAGTTTCCACCTGTGTCCCCTTGTTCGTGTACCACCCGTGCTGAAGAGTTTGTCTTTGTCCACCCTGTCAATTCCCCTGAGAATTTTGTAGGTGGTTATCATGTCTCCCCTTACTCTTCTGTTTTCCAGGGATGTGAAGTTCAGCTCCCTTAGCCTGTCCTCGTAGCTCAATCCTCTCAGTTCCGGGACGAGCCTGGTGGCATACCTCTGAATCTTCTCTAACTTTGTCTTGTGTTTAACTAGGTATGGACTCCAGGCTGGAGCTGCATACTCCAGGATTGGTCTGACATAAGTGGTATACAGGGTCCTGAACGATTCCTTACACAAGTTTCTAAAGGCAGTTCTTATGTTGGCCAGTCTAGCATATGCCGCTGATGATATCCTTTTGATATGGGCCTCTGGGGACAGGTTTGGTGTGATATCGACCCCCAAATCTTTCTCTCTATTTGACTCTCGCAGGATTTCACCTCCCAGATGGTACCTTGTGTTCAGCCTTCTGCTCCCTTCGCCTAATTTCATTACTTTACACTTTAATGAGTTGAACTTTAGTATCCACTTTCTAGACCATTCCTCCAGTTTGTCGAGGTCGTCCTGTAGTCTCTGTCTTTTTTCAACTTTTACACTAACAGTAAACTAAACAAAGTGTGTGGTGTGTGTGTGTGTGTGTGCGCGCGTGTGTGTGTGTGTGTGTGTGTGTGTGTGTGTGTGTGTGTGTGTGTGTGTGTGTGTGTGTGTGTGTGTGTGTGTGTGTGTGTGTGTGTGCGTGCGTGTGTGAAATTGAAATTGAAATTGATATAAGTTTATTGAGGTAAAATACACACAAAGGGATGAGGTAGCTCAAGCTATTCTCACCCCGTTCAGTACAACGTGTTAGTACATACATAGACACACATCACAAACAATAAACCTGTTACCAAACATTCTGAGAGATAAACATGTACATTTCCTCCTTCACAAGTAGTATGGTATCAGACGTACACAAATACTTTTATGACCTAGTTATACGGATAATTCAACAAAATATTACAGTCTTGGTGCAAAATTCTTATATCTCTCAAGAATATCATCAACCTTTCCTTTGTGACACATCCAGGCTATTTGCTCAGGAACAGTCCTTGCGCGTGTGTGTGTGTGTGTATGTGTGTGTGTGTGTGTGTGTGTGTGTGTGTGTGTGTGTGTGTGTGTGTGTGTGTGTGTGTGTGTGTGTGTGTGTGTGTGTGTGTGTGTGTGTGCGTGTGGTTACCAGTGAACACCACAGCTGGAAGCCTCATCTTAGTGGCCGCAAGCACAGGCTACACATGGTGCGCGCGCTCACATTTTTAACCGTCAACCTTAATTATGACAAAATTAAATTTGTCAGTCGTATATAGCTCCATTATCGTCATGACAACTGCCTGTCAACCCCACCTCCCGACACACACATCACACTATATAACACAAATACTCCAGACCTAACACAACTTCAAGAAACATTACGGGCCACACTGTTCCGTCCCTCCTTTCCAATATATTTTTCTAGTTTACTGTAAGTGTAAAGGTGTTAAAAAAATACATTGGCAAGAAAAACGAGAGAAAATGCCCAGCATCACCTGAGATTGATGTAATCTTACAAGCCCTCGTGTCCTCGACTCAACTCGCAATATTCTTCCATTTTAGAAGTCTCTATCTTCGTAAACGATCAACAAGCCGAAGGTTCCAACATGTTCTCTCGCAGTAGCCTACTTTAGCTCACACTTAAAAGTCAATTTAAGTGCCTCACAATTCTCAAGTGTCGTTGCAACAACTTTATGTACATTACTAATTTATAATTGTTTTATTTTTAACGTATGAAGCTATTCACTACACTAAATTACTGTAAGCAACTTATGTACATAACTTAGTTGATTTAAGCAGTACATTTTGGGGTAATTTTAGTCATTATTGTTTTACGAGCCCAGTCACCAGACGGTGCCCCGGTGAGGGCCAAGAACCACATCCTCACTATACACACCACACTCTCCATCATTGTAACACCATCTTCACTACACACCATCTTCACTATACACCATCTTCACTACACACCATCTTCACTACACACCATCTTCACTACACACCATCTTCACTATACACCATCTTCACTATACACCATCTTCACTATACACCGTCTTCACTATACACCATCTTCACTATACACCGTCTTCACTATACACCATCTTCACTATACACACCACACTCTCCATCATTGTAACACCATCTTCACTACACACCATCTTCACTATACACCATCTTCACTATACACACCACACTCTCCATCATTGTAACACCATCTTCACTACACACCATCTTCACTACACACCATCTTCACTACACACCGTCTTCACTACACACCATCTTCACTACACACCATCTTCACTACACACCATCTTCACTACACACCATCTTCACTACACACCATCTTCACTACACACCATCTTCACTACACACCGTCTTCACTACACACCGTCTTCACTACACACCGTCTTCACTACACACCGTCTTCACTACACACCGTCTTCACTACACACCATCTTCACTACACACCATCTTCACTACACACCGTCTTCTGTCACTAACATCTTCACTACTTCCGCCGACCCCCAACGTCACTTGTTCTCCACCTGGTCAGGAATTCATGGGATATGAGAGCTGCCCTCGACACCACTTCTTGGTGTATGTACACTGTTTACCATAGTCCAGGGGCCAGATTCACGAAGCATTTACGCAAGCACTTACGAACCTGTACATCTTTTCTCAATCTTTGGCGGCTTTGTTTACAATCTTTAAACAGCTAATGAGCTCCGAAGCACCAGGAGGCTGTTTATAACAATAACAACAGTTGATTGGCAAGTTTTCATGCTTGTAAACTGCTTAATAAATGTAACCAAAGCCGTCAAAGATTGAGGAAAGATGTACACGTTCGTAAGTACTTGCGTAACTGCTTCGTGAATCTAGGCCCTGGACTTTGTTCAAGTCTAAAGTCTACTTGTTGGTTAGTCAGCAAGGTATTGTGTTGGCCTTAATAACCCTCCAGAGGTTGCTAGGCCTTAAGCTCAACACCCAAAATATTACCGATATAGACCGAGTAGCGGATCGAACTCTCGGGTAAGCTGGACTATGTAAAATGGGAGCAGAGTGCAGTTATTGTCTGCGGGCGAGCACCCTGTTAGGCTTTACCCAGCCTCTAGCCTCTTACCCATCAATTTGCTAACTGAACAAAATACATGGTCAACCACACTTACCCTTGCCTACCTTACAGTAACTTTAGGTAATTCATCGGTTAGTTTAGTTTCGGGATTTGCCTAACTTGATTATTTACAATAAAAAGCTATCGTGATTAGAATCCCATTTCGTGAAGAATTATTCCACCAAGACACGTGAAGGAAATGCAGGCAATGAGTTAGAATAACGTGGCTGAAGTAGTTTGACCAGACCACACACTAGAAAGTGAAGGGACGACGACGTTTCGGTCCGTCCTGGACCATTCTCAAGTCGACAATCGACTTGAGAATGGTCCAGGACGGACCGAAACGTCGTCGTCCCCTGCACCTTCTAGTGTGTGGTCTGGTCAAACGTGAAGGAAATGCTTCTCGTAAAATCCTACTGCGTCCGCCCGTCCTAACTGGTGAAACTGAATATGCTAATTGGAAAGATGGAGCCAAGACGCTATATTACACATAGGGCCACCAGGAGGTGGAGTCAAACCCGCTCCACACCCGGTATCCCCAGGTGCCCCTGGGGGCCCACTACAGTTACTACGGGGGTGTGGGTTCCCCATGTGGTGGGGAGGTGGGTGAGGCTTCCTCTACGGGGGAGACATTGCTAACTCTTTATGCTCTCCTTACTAACCTTGCCGTACCTGTTGTGTTATAAGTTTACTTTCCGGAATGCTTTGTCAAATCTGGCCGTAAATTTCTGGATGGAGGCGTGTTACACAACTTATTTCAATTCATTTCACTTCTTGACCACGTGTACAGGGTGTATTCGCACCCTGTACACGTGGATGGATTGCCTTTCATTGACTCCCTTGCGTTACCTGTTTCCACTTTTGTCCTACTTTCTCTCAATTAAATAAAACTGCTCTTGGCTGTTTCTCTCAGTATCTTCTTTATTGTGATCATATATCTCCCTTTGTTTCTTCTCTATTCTTGAGACTTAGTTCCTTTAGCCTAGCCTCGTATCTTTAACCAATTTGGTTCTGGCCCTAATCTTGTTGCAGATCAATGTACATTATTTTTGCTGCTTTTTGCCTGGCGAAGTGTGGATTCCAGGCTGGTGATGCGTACTCTGTGCTTCCATACGCTCTACAGATCCTTTTGAAAGTCCTGATTTAGGTTTTAAAATACTGTTTGAAATATATTGTGTCGCTGTTACTGTGGTGTATATGACACCGCTGTATTGCTGTACTACCTTACACTTATTAACAGCCTCTGTGTCCAGTCCTCGAGTTAATGGAGGTCTTAATACAGTTACTTGTATTTACACCCATAACAGGGGCATCAGGGTGAGAGAAACTTTGCCCATTTGTCTCTGCCTTGTCCGGGAATCGAACCCAGGGCACAGAATTACGAGTCCTGCACGCTGGCCGCTCAGCTGCCAGACCCGTGTAATGAAGATGTTAGTGACTCCACTCCTCAGTTACTGAGTGACAGATGGTTTGTCTGGGTGTTGTCTGTCTGTCTGTCTGTCTCTGTCCCTGTCCCTCTCTCTCTCTCTCTCTCTCTCTCTCTCTCTCTCTCTCTCTCTCTCTCTCTCTCTCTCTCTCTCTCTCTCCTAGACAAAATCACACTCTCAAAGTTAGGAACCAAGTTAGTGCCTCAATCTGTAACATGGCTAAAAGCACGTTCTTGCCTAGTTGTGCTTGCGGGGGTTGAGCTCTGGCTCTTTGGTCCCGCCTCTCAACCGTCAATCAACAGGTGTACAGGTTCCTGAGCCTATTGGGCTCTATCATATCTACACTTGAAACTGTGTATGGAGTCAGCCTCCACCACATCACTGCCTAATGCATTCAGTTTGTTGACCATGGCAAATAAATTCTTTGTGTCTGTGCAACGGTGTATGGCTCCTCAGTTTCCACATGTATCACCACACTTTGCGTACAAAACCCGTACAAAATAATTTGACAATATATAAAACCGAGTATTGAGGAGTGTTATGGCGGCGCTGTTGTAATGTCAGACTCTAGCACCGGTGTACACAAGGTCAGAAAAGAAGCTGAACAAACAGTGACGTTCACCATTTCGCTCACAAGAAAAATTCACCTTTGGATGACTGGTCACAGTCCTCAGACGTTGACCAAGTTCTTCGCCAGGTTCCAGACACTTTTAAAATGTTCCTCTTGATCAGTTGTGTGTTCGTGGAAAATTAGAGGGCACTTAACTCTTCAAATAGATTTAACGAAGCAGTCAGGTACAAGACGGTCAGGACAATGTTATGATGTCAAGTTAACATTTACCAACAATCTCTGACAAGCCTTTTGGTAGTTATGAAAACTCCAAAGGTCACGGAAACAAGGGTTAAGTACAGTTTTAGTCGTGTCATTCACACTCTTGCACAATGAAGACTTAACTGCAAATCACTGACCACTTTCAGTCCTCTTACATACAGTTGACTTCCGATGTGGATCTAAAGTCGGTCTTGTGTGGTCTTTAGGGAGAGAATTATCCGGGGAAAGCGCCAAGCCATTACGACTATATAGCACTGGGAAGGGGGTCAGGATAACACGGGAGACATCTCCCGTCACGCAGGGTGCAGTCGCACCTCCACAGATCTCCAGTATCAGCTGTTGATACTGGTAATGGCTCAAAAGGGCCACCACTTACGGGCTATTCATGCCCGTGCCACCTCTTGGGTGGCTTAATCTTTATCAATCAGTCAGGATAAGGATTTGGGATGGGACGGGGGAAAGGAATGGTGCCCAACCACTTGTGGACGGTCGGGGGGATTGAACGCCGACCTGCATGGAGCGAGACCTCTACCGTCGAGGCCAAGTAGTTGGTCACTACTTGAGGAAACATACACATTCACAGCGTGGCATGTATCAGGCCGCAGTTCATGTGTGTGACACAGCTGACATTGATGAACAAGGAACAAGGCGCCAGAACCATCTCGGCCGTACCATTTACAGCAGTTTGCTGTTGATCTGCAACTCTGATATCATCACAAAATGACTACTTAGGAATTCTGTACACATGCAAACTTTCCTGTCAGACAGGTTAGTCCACGAATTAAACGGCCAATTTACCAACAGCTCTGACAGCATACTAAAAAGTTCTTCACCACTGGCACGTCCCCGTGGCCTAGTGGTAGAACACTCGCTCACCGTTTCGCAAGCGCTTTGGCCTGGGTTCGTATCCTGGCCGGGGAGGATTGACTTGGCGCCAATCTTTAACTGTAGCCTCTGTTCACCCAGCAGTGAATGGGTGCCTGGTTGTTAAACGACTTGGCGGGTCGTATTCGGGGGAAAAACTAGGATTAAGGACCTGCCCGAAAGAACAAATCCACAAGGGCCGTGACGAGGATTCGAACCTGCGTCCGGGAGCATCCCAGACACTGCCTTAATCGACTGAGCTCCCGGACGCAGGTTCGAATCCTCGTCACGGCCCTTGTGGATTTGTTCATTTGATGCATCACGTTAGTGTGATCTCTGTGTGTAACCTGCGCGAAACTCTATGCGTGCTGATGGCTGTACAAGAATGTAATAATTCTAGTATATATAAATAAAACTACTCGAGATTCTTAATTAAAAATTTTAACTTCTAGAGATCTCATTTTATTGCGGTATCAAAGGTGATATTTTATGTTGATCTTCCCTTACATCATCTCCTCAAGGTACAAACAAAATCATGATAATATTACCAGTTTTTCAACATGTTAGCGAGGTTAGGCTACACCGGCATGTTTGGACGCGCGGGTGTAGGCTGGTGTACACCAGTGCCACTTAACTCTACACCATGTCAACATCTATTTTCTAGAGATATATACACCGACACGTGTGGCCGCTTCTCTATATACACAACCTCTTCTCTTGATTTGCCACATCATGCAAGAAAAGGGTGCTTAAAAAAGAAGGGGGTCCTGTGAGTAATCTGGTTCCTTCTCTACTACATAATCGAGAATTCCAGGTTCGAATCCTGGGCTGGACAGAAATGGTTGGGCTCGTTTCTTATCACCTAATGCACCTGTTCACCTAGTAGTAGATAGGTACCCAGGAGTTAGTCAGCGTGTTATGGGGTTACATCCTGGGGAGTAGCGGTGGGGACGTGGATGTAAACCTCACATTTACTGTATATATAAACTGGCTGCCTGTCCCCCGACACAATAAATTATTTTGGAACTCCCCCCCCCCCCAGTGAGGGGGGGGAGAGGCTAAGTGTTAACTACATTCAACTTCACAAACATCCACTTTACCTCGGAAATTATGAGGCTACAGATAAATATTAAATACATTTCTGAAATTCATTGTACTAAACGGTAACTCATTCATTATAGCTTGTTTCATAACACCTTCGACTCCCCCCCCCCTCACCACACTCTACAAAGCGACATATGACAAAGAGTACTGGGAAGACGGGACACCAGTAGTGTAGCTCTCATCCTGTAACTACATTTATGTGATCACATAGAGACCTCCCCCTCATACCCCCCCCCCCACACACACACATACATCACCCCTGCTCCCATCCCCACACCCCCACACACACACACCTGCAACTCCTCCACCAAACCTGTCTGGCGTGAGAAAAGTTGTGGCGTGCCTGAGGCGGCACCTGGCGACGGGGCCGCAGCCTGGCACTCAGATAGTCATCACTGAACACGGTGACAAATGGCTCCTGCCGCTCCCGTGTTAGTGAAGATTTAGGGATTCCACCTTCGTATCAGTTTAAGTGGTTTACACAAGTCGGTAGTGATTAGTTTGATGGTAAACCGAGAAAACGAGGAGAAAATAGACTGAGAAACAGAGAAACTCGGTATCACGTAGTTTTGGTAGCAGCGAATAGTATTCAAATGGAGTACTTAAAAGTTTTCCTAAATTGTCTCGGTAACAAAGTGTACTGTGTACTTAGATTACATTAACTGTAAAGAGTGTAGATATGTCTGATATAGGCCTATGGGGCTGTGTGTACTATTTAGAATACTGAATAGGCTGTGTACTATTTAGAATACTGAATAGGCTGTGTACTATTTAGAGGGATGACTCCAGGATGCCTAATTACCATAATGTAGATTAGTCACCAATATCTCCTCAATTTCTGTCGTGCCTCGTAGGCTTAAGATATAAAAAAATCAATTTAATATTGTATCCAATTATATCCATCTAGTAATTCGATATTATGTTTGTAACTCATTTTAAATGTATGTATCTTTGCCTGTATAATTATCTTATCCAATATCCACAATGCAGGCGATGAGTCACAATAACGAGGCTGAAGTATGTTGACCAGACCACACACTAGAAGGTGAAGGGACGACGACGTTTTGGTCCGTCCTGGACCATTCTCAAGTCGATTCCACAATCCACAATTAATATCCACAATCCTTAGGTTAGGATTTATTATTCCTCGTTCAACGACACCCTGACAGGAAAGCGCTGCGCGTTTTCCAATATGACCAACTTTTTCATTCAATGATGTACTGCCAGGAATCTTAGCCAAATATCCAACATTTGCTTACGGAAGGTAATGCTGCATATGACTGTAAAGCTGCCGCCCAGTTGGGTGGGTGTGGAGCACATGACTGTAAAGCTGCCGCCCAGTTGGGTGGGTGTGGAGCACATGACTGTAAAGCTGCCGCCCAGTTGGGTGGGTGTGGAGCACATGACTGTAAAGCTGCCGCCCAGTTGGGTGGGTGTGGAGCACATGACTGTAAAGCTGCCGCCCAGTTGGGTGGGTGTGGAGCACATGACTGTAAAGCTGTCGCCCAGTAGGGTGGGTGTGGAGCACATGACTGTAAAGCTGTCGCCCAGTAGGGTGGGTGTGGAGCACATGACTGTAAAGCTGTCGCCCAGTAGGGTGGGTGTGGAGCACATGACTGTAAAGCTGTCGCCCAGTAGGGTGGGTGTGGAGCACATGACTGTAAAGCTGCCGCCCAGTTGGGTGGGTGTGGAGCACATGACTGTAAAGCTGCCGCCCAGTTGGGTGGGTGTGGAGCACATGACTGTAAAGCTGTCGCCCAGTAGGGTGGGTGAGGAGCACATGACTGTAAAGCTGTCGCCCAGTAGGGTGGGTGTGGAGCACATGACTGTAAAGCTGTCGCCCAGTAGGGTGGGTGTGGAGCACATGACTGTAAAGCTGTCGCCCAGTAGGGTGGGTGTGGAGCACATGACTGTAAAGCTGCCGCCCAGTTGGGTGGGTGTGGAGCACATGACTGTAAAGCTGCCGCCCAGTTGGGTGGATATTTGGCAGAAACTGTGTGACTCACCATAGATTTAAACTGCCTTGTAGAAACTGTTGTGAGCCTCTTGTTAAATTATTTGGGATATAAAAAGATTATTGATATGAATATATATGTGTGTGTGTGTGTGTGTACTCACCTAATTGTGCTTGCGGGGGTTGAGCTCTGGCTCTTTGGTCCCGCCTCTCAACTGTCAATCAACAGGTGTACAGATTCCCGAGCCTACTGGGCTCTATTCCTGAGCCTACTGGGCTCTGTGTGTGTGTGTGTGTGTGTGTGTGTGTGTGTGTGTGTGTGTGTGTGTGTGTGTGTGTGTGTGTGTGTGTGTAAATGTGTAAATCACGAAAATAAACACGTGATGAAAAATGTGACAGTGTCAGACCACGGAGGAAAATTGAAACAGGAATTTCCTTAAGTACTTTCGTATATTAATACATCTTCAGAAGGAATGAAGATGTATTAATACATCTTCATGAATAATACAGTTTTTAAATACAATGAATACATCTTCAGTCCTTCTGAAGATATATTAATATACAAAAGTACTTAAGAAAATTCCTGTTTCAATTCTTATGTATGTAAGATTAACAATAGTGAAACACTTGATTGTCACTTATCTAAACGAACTATGGGGTTCAGTTCCTGAACCCATTATGTGCCTCTGTAACCCTGTTCACCACCGCCCACGGGATGGGTATGAATTGCATTATAAATGAAATAACAAATGACTAACTTTTCATTATACGTGGAGGACAAAATGTTTGAGTAACATCATAGTTAACAAAGGATTATCATCATTAACGTCATTTTTACACTTTAGAATTAGAAACTATTCGTAACAACTTATACAAATTATTGCAATAATGGTTGGATTAAACAGGTGCACAGCAGCCTAAATTAATTTTACATTTTTTTGCGTAAAGTAACATTTAGCTTACAATTTGAAAGATAATTATGGAAAAAGTGTAGCGTACTATTAGACCGGCGAGACGTCACAATTTAAGTATAGGTAATATTGAACTAATTTAAAGTAGGCCAAAGTTATGTAGACAGTAGAAAAACGACGATGTTTAAGGCATATATATAGCACAGATGGCATGTTGCATAGTAGCCTTGTGTGGAATGCTACATATAGCACAGAATATAGCAAAATCGACTTGAGAATGGTTCAGGACGGACCCAAACGACGTAGTTTCTCAATCTTGTGAGGTGTGTGTTATTGCCACATTATTATCACTCGTCGTCTGCATACCAAAATATATATTTTTCAACATTCTAACAAAAAAAATACTCAGCCTTGCGTAAGCCAATGGATGGATGAAGAATGGATACGGGGATGTAACTAGGCTTCAATCTTTATAGCAAATAGAACTAAACAATTCAATTCAGACTTTTATAGCGAGATTTATAATATGAAGAGGCAATAGGGCTTAGAGATGTGTGGCACAAGTTACCAGTAGCATCAGTATTGATATAGAGCTGTTTACGTGGCTCAATAAGCCTTCAGCAGTTCGCTTATTATAATTAGACTTGTTTGTCAGCTGTTGTTGTTGTTGTTAAAGATTCGCTACTTGGAACAAACAGTTCCAAGTAGCACGGGCTATGGCGAGCCCGTAGGTACTTTATATTTGTTTTTTTTTTGTCGGCTATGCATGCACTGTATTGAATAAACCACATCACACAGTTCAACAAACAGATCAGACGCATTCAAACGTAAGGTAATAAGCTTTGTGTAATCTGGAGAAGGTGCCAATATAACCTAATTTACTTATTAATTACATGATAAGACTAAGAGCTGGGACATAAGGCCACTGGGGATCGAACACCGGCTCGCAAGAACAGCATTGTGACATACAATAACGTTGGCTTACCTTGTGTTAGTGGAGGTTGTGGAGCCTGGAGAGGTTGGGAGGAGGCAAGTAGTGATGATGGTGAGGTGCACTATCCAAGCACCATATTGCACCGTCTCAACGCTCACTACACATTCCTCGACCACAATCAACACCTAATATATGAAACTTTTCTATGGAGATTTTCAACACTTCATGTACTATACTTCTACTGTATTCACTGAATTCACATCCAACACCACAATTTTATCTTGTATATTTTGTGTTAAATTAATCTTTTTTTTCAATTCACCGGAGATATAACTCAAACCTAAATTTAGGATTATTTTCAAAAACTGTTTTCATGATCAATAATACACTCGAGAGTTCATAGGATTTTCAGCTCATACACTTTATTTTATTCCTGTGAATAAACATTTAATTAAACATTTTATGCTAAGAAGGATATGCAAGTACATGTAGGAGGCAAAACTAACCCGATATGTATAACTGTTCACAGGATGTTCACTCGCCCACTGGTGAGGGCTGGGCGGTGTACACAGGACACTCATATAGCACAAGCTACAGGATGTGTGGGGGTGAATGTACACATTCACAGGTACGACGCGGGAAAGTGTACACAGTTATATGACAAAGAGTGCTGGGAAGACGGGGCTCCTGTGCTAGGTAAGTCCACTACTGGCTCACCATAGCCTGTGCTGCTTGCCCCGTTCCTGTGCCAGGTAAGTTACGGGCTCACCATAGCCCGTGCTACTTGGAACTTGTTCCGAGTAGCTGAATCTATAACAGCAACAACATGGGAAGACGGGACACCACGAGCGTAGCTCTCATCCTGTAACTACACTTAGGTAATTACACCCACCCGTCCACGGATGGTGGACGGGTGGGTGTATACAGAACACCCGTCCACAGGATGGGAGGGGACTGTGGGAGGGGTACTCTCCCACGTGTTCCGTCCTACACCGGATGACATTTACGCCAATAAATGTCCCCACAACGACGACATTTCCAGCCAAACTCGGCGAACACTCGATACAGAGGTGGGCATGCGGCAGCAAGGCATAACGGTTGTGCACTACACCTTGTCACAGCTTTAAACCTAGCGCTCTCATCAACCTCATTACGGGCTCACCATAGCCCGTGCTACATGGACACTTCGTTCTGAGTAGCTGAATCTGAAACATCAATCCCCGTCTCACTTTCACGTGAGGTAAACACGTTTCCTCCACTTCTGAAACAACATGAAACCTTCTATTGTTCTCACCTCAAGTTCGACTTTGTGTAATTGAATTTTACAAGGACACAATACGTCGTTCACCTAGCTGCCTTATAGCAGTTATCTAGCGCCACCTCACCTCCTCCATAGCAGCGTATCAATTCTTCTCTGTCCTACATAAAATTCGACCAACCAAATGGCATCATGTAATTCAATGGGGTTTTCTAAGGTTAATCAGCATATTTGAAGGCAAATCTGTATGTATATGTATGTATGTATGCATGTAACAGTGAAAACGGTGTGTGGAGGTATTCGTCTGTACTACAGCTGCACATTGGTAGGCAGAACAGATGTTTCATGTGTCAGGGTCCTCTCCTAAACACGTGTATCATAACGACACACAGACAAGCAGAGGACACGAGACACATTCATACAAATTCCACTCACTGGTTAGGTCTAATACCTTCGATTCTAAATTTAAATAAGATAAGCGTTGGAACCAAGAAGGTTCAAGGCCAGAGCTCCAAATTGTAATTCAATCTAGGTAAAGACATATAGGTGAGCGCCCCACACACACACACCAGGAACCTCACCACATGTGTGTCATTTCCTGCGCCTGTCAATATTGGCCTGTTGCCCCACTGGTGTGTGTGTGTGTGTGTGTGTGTGTGTGTGTGTGTGTGTGTGTGTGTGTGTGTGTGTGTGTGTGTGTGTGTGTGTGTGTGTGTGTGTGTGTGTGTGTGCACAACGGCAACCAACTCAGAATCACCTTACAGAAAAAGGTGATTATTTTAACCCAATAAAGTTACAGGTCTTCTAAATATCAAAATATACAGCAATCCTTGAAACGATTCTCAACCGAATAACAATAAGTATTTTGAGAAACGATAATGTTATCACTAATGTCCAATCGTAAGTAAAAGTTACAGTTTATTAATTTATGAAGACAACTCATAGTATTCTTATCACTCTTAGGCTATAGGAAAGATAAACAAAATTAATTTGGAAACTGTCACTATCGATGTTCTCTATATGAGGCTACAGTACACGGAGAGGTAGAGGGCGCTGGGCTGGGGAGAGGCTAGGCTTGGGGAGAGGCTAGGCCTGGGGAGAGGCTAGGCCTGGGGAGAGGCTAGGGCTGAGGAGAGGCTAGGGCTGGGGTGAGGCTAGGCCTGGGGAGAGGCTAGGCCTGGGGAGAGGCTAGGCCTGGGGAGAGGCTAGGGCTGAGGAGAGGCTAGGGTTGGGGTGAGGCTAGGGCTGGGGAGAGGCTAGGCCTGGGGAGAGGCTAGGCCTGGGGAGAGGCTAGGGCTGAGGAGAGGCTAGGGCTGGGGTGAGGCTAGGGCTGGGGAGAGGCTTGGCCTGGGGAGAGGCTAGGCCTGGGGAGAGGCTAGGGCTGGGGAGAAGCTAGGCCTGGGGAGAGGCTAGGCCTGGGGAGAGGCTAGGGCTGGGGAGAGGCTAGGGCTGGGGTGAGGCTAGGCCTGGGGAGAGGCTAGGCCTGGGGAGAGGCTAGGCCTGGGGAGAGGCTAGGGCTGGAGAGAGGCTAGGCCTGGGGAGAGGCTAGGCCTGGGGAGAGGCTAGGGCTGGGGAGAGGCTAGGCCTGGGGAGAGGCTGGGGCTGGGGAGAGGCTAGGGCTGGGGAGAGGCTAGGGCTGGGGAGAGACTAGGGCTGGGGAGAGGCTAGGGCTGGGGAGAGGCTAGGGCTGGGGAGAGGCTAAGGCTGGGGAGAGGCTAGGGCTGGGGAGAGGCTAGGGCTGGGGAGAGACTGGGGCTGGGGAGAGGCCCAGCCCCTCCTTACCCCAGCCCGTCCTCACCCCAGCCCGTCCTCACCCCAACCCGTCCTCATCAACACAGGCGGCCATAGCCTGGACTAGCCAAGCCTCAGGACGTAAGGACAGTTTCCACTGTAAATTGACTGACGACACATCCTTGCATTAATTGTGAGCAAGAGATTGTGATCATATTGTTGGGCCTAGTGCACTAGGCTACTGGTGACAGGGCTGCCAACTTGTTATCACACACCCGTCAGTCAAAGATTGAGGTAAGATGTACTCATCTAGTTGTGCTTGCGGGGGTTGAGCTCTGGCTCTTTGGTCCCGCCTCTCAACCGTCAATCAAGTGGTGTACAGGTTCCTGAGCCTACTGGGCTCTATCATATCTACAGTTGTACACGTTCGTAAGTGCTTGCGTAACCGTTTCGTGAATCTTGTTAGGAGAGCAGTCTGCATATACCAAAATGTCCAGAATTCCGTTTCCGAGGTAGTTAAAGTGTTTAGGTTTCGTTCCCCCTGATTCCCCTGTTCACCTAGCAGTTAAACCGGTGGTTCCCTAGAGTTAGGGTAAGTGGCACTACTGTATTTGGCCGTCGAGAAGCCTAACAGGCTTCCTGTTGGCGACTATGCCGACTAAAATGGCAGTAGAGTTCAGGTGTAATTTTCCTGCTATCACTCACCGACCAGACGCTGGGGCCGCGGACTGTAGGATAACATCCGCCAGTACTTTCTTATGCCAGTGTCTTACGCCAGTGTCTTTCTTTCTTATGTACTCCCACCTTCTTATGTTCTTATGTTCTTACTTTCCTTTGGTTATTTACACCAAAGATAACACTCGGATTATAGTTCTCGGGACGGTCTCGCTTCATGCAGGTCGGCGTTCAATCCCCCGACCGTCCACACAAGTGGTTGGGTACTATTCCTTTCCCCCCGTCCCATCCCAAATCCTTCAAAATCAAGTGATTTCGGGGCTTTAGTGTCCCCGCGGCCCGGTCCTCGACCAGGCCTCCACCCCCCAGGAAGCAGCCCGTGACAGCTGACTAACACCCAGGTACCTATTTTACTGCTTGGTAACAGGGGCATAGGGTGAAAGAAACTCTGCCCATTGTTTCTCACCGGCGCCTGGGATCGAACCCAGGACCACAGGATCACAAGTCCAGCGTGCTGTCCGCTCGGCCGACCGGCTCCCCGGCTAAAAGTTTTATCTGTAACTATTTTTCCAATATGTTTCTCCTGTCCATTCCACACCTGTTCCACACCTCTCCCCCCCCCCACCCCCTCCCACCTTCTCACGCCTCTCATATTCCTAATTACACACACCTGTTTCACACACCTGTTAAATCAGTTTCATTTTCTTGCGCCTGTTTCACACATTCCCCCGTGGATATTTCCTTATCTCTCCACTCTCTATCTCCTACCTCCTCTGCAGACTCCCCCCCCCCCCCTCCTACCTCGTCTTCCAAGACCGCTGGCTCCCTGTCCCCGGCGGCCATGTTTCCTTAGGCTCCACACCGTCTCTCCGTATCTCTTAATTAATTATTTGTTGAGAATTGGTGAGTTAGTGTCGGGTGTAGAGTCCGGGGTGTAGAGTCCGGGGTGTAGAGTCCAGGGTGTAGAGTCCGGGGTGTAGAGTCCGGGGTGTAGAGTCCAGGGTGTAGAGTCCGGGGTGTAGAGTCCAGGGTGTAGAGTCCGGGGTGTAGAGTCCGGGGTGTAGAGTCCGGGGTGTAGAGTCCGGGGTGTAGAGTCCAGGGTGTAGAGTCCAGGGTGTGAAGTCCAGGGTGTAGAGTCCAGGGTGTAGAGTCCGGGGTGTAGAGTCCAGGGTGTAGAGTCCGGGGTGTAGAGTCCGGGGTGTAGAGTCCGGGGTGTAGAGTCCAGGGTGTAGAGTCCGGGGTGTAGAGTCCGGGGTGTAGAGTCCAGGGTGTAGAGTCCGGGGTGTAGAGTCCAGGGTGTAGAGTCCAGGGTGTAGAGTCCGGGGTGTAGAGTCCAGGGTGTAGAGTCCGGGGTGTAGAGTCCGGGGTGTAGTCCAGGGTGTAGAGTCCAGGGTGTAGAGTCCGAGGTGTAGAGTCCAGGGTGTAGAGTCCGGGGTGTAGAGTCCAGGGTGTAGAGTCCGGGGTGTAGAGTCCAGGGTGTAGAGTCCAGGGTGTAGAGTCCGAGGTGTAGAGTCCGGGGTGTAGAGTCCGGGGTGTAGAGTCCAGGGTGTAGAGTCCGGGGTGTAGAGTCCAGGGTGTAGAGTCCGGGGTGTAGAGTCCGGGGTGTAGAGTCCGGGGTGTAGAGTCCGGGTTGCAGAGTCCGGGGTGTAGAGTCCGGGGTGTAGAGTCCAGGGTGTAGAGTCCAGGGTGTAGAGTCCGGGGTGTAGAGTCCAGGGTGTAGAGTCCGGGGTGTAGAGTCCGGGGTGTAGAGTCCGAGGTGCAGAGTCCAGGGTGTAGAGTCCGGGGTGTAGAGTCCAGGGTGTAGAGTCCGGGGTGTAGAGTCCAGGGTGTAGAGTCCGGGGTGTAGAGTCCGGGGTGCAGATTCCGGGTTGCAGAGTCCGGGGTGTAGAGTCCAGGGTGTAGAGTCCGGGGTGTAGAGTCCAGGGTGTAGAGTCAGGGGTGTAGAGTCCAGGGTGTAGAGTCCGGGGTGTAGAGTCCGGGGTGTAGAGTCCGAGGTGCAGAGTCCAGGGTGTAGAGTCCGGGGTGTAGAGTCCAGGGTGTAGAGTCCGGGGTGTAGAGTCCAGGGTGTAGAGTCCGCGGTGTAGAGTCCGGGGTGCAGAGTCCGGGGTGCAGAGTCCGGGGTGTAGAGTCCAGGGTGTAGAGTCCAGGGTGTAGAGTCCAGGGTGTAGAGTCCGGGGTGTAGAGTCCGGGGTGTAGAGTCCGAGGTGCAGAGTCCAGGGTGTAGAGTCCGGGGTGTAGAGTCCAGGGTGTAGAGTCCGGGGTGTAGAGTCCAGGGTGTAGAGTCCGCGGTGTAGAGTCCGGGGTGCAGAGTCCGGGTTGCAGAGTCCGGGGTGTAGAGTCCGGGGTGTAGCGTCCAGGGTGTAGAGTCCGGGGTGCAGAGTCCGGGTTGCAGAGTCCGGGGTGTAGAGTCCGAGGTGCAGAGTCCAGGGTGTAGAGTCCGGGGTGTAGAGTCCAGGGTGTAGAGTCCGGGGTGTAGAGTCCAGGGTGTAGAGTCCGCGGTGTAGAGTCCGGGGTGCAGAGTCCGGGGTGCAGAGTCCGGGGTGTAGAGTCCAGGGTGTAGAGTCCAGGGTGTAGAGTCCAGGGTGTAGAGTCCGGGGTGTAGAGTCCGGGGTGTAGAGTCCGAGGTGCAGAGTCCAGGGTGTAGAGTCCGGGGTGTAGAGTCCAGGGTGTAGAGTCCGGGGTGTAGAGTCCAGGGTGTAGAGTCCGCGGTGTAGAGTCCGGGGTGCAGAGTCCGGGGTGCAGAGTCCGGGGTGTAGAGTCCAGGGTGTAGAGTCCAGGGTGTAGAGTCCGGGGTGCAGAGTCCGGGTTGCAGAGTCCAGGGTGTAGAGTCCGGGGTGTAGAGTCCAGGGTGTAGAGTCCAGGGTGTAGAGTCCAGGGTGTAGAGTCCGCGGTGTAGAGTCCAGGGTGTAGAGTCCGGGGTGTAGAGTCCAGGGTGTAGAGTCCGGGGTGTAGAGTCCGGGGTGTAGAGTCCAGGGTGTAGAGTCCAGGGTGTAGAGTCCAGGGTGTAGAGTCCGCGGTGTAGAGTCCAGGGTGTAGAGTCCGGGGTGTAGAGTCCGGGGTGTAGAGTCCAGGGTGTAGAGTCCGGGGTGTAGAGTCCAGGGTGTAGAGTCCAGGGTGTAGAGTCCAGGGTGTAGAGTCCAGGGTGTAGAGTCCAGGGTGTAGAGTCCGGGGTGTAGAGTCCAGGGTGTAGAGTCCAGGGTGTAGAGTCCAGGGTGTAGAGTCCGGGGTGTAGAGTCCAGGGTGTAGAGTCCAGGGTGTAGAGTCCGGGGTGTAGAGTCCGGGGTGTAGAGTCCAGGGTGTAGAGTCCCTTGTGTGGGGAGTATTAAGCCAGTAGTGATGACCGTCTGGTGTATAGTGTTCCACTAGAGCACAAAGCCAGGTATGACAGGTGTTAACTTTAGTTGTCAGGTGTGTACAGCCAGGTTGGTCATGTCAAGGCGGCCCAATAGTTATCATTTACACAACCACTTACGAAGCCTGTACATCTTTCCTCAAGCATCATTGTTTACATTCATTAAACAGTACATTGAAACACAACGAAGTTGTTTATAACAACAACAACCTTGGGTTGTAAAGTCTCCAAGATTATAAACTGTTTAATAAATGCAAAGTTGGTCATCATTAAAGAAAGATAAATAGGTTTGGCAGCTTAGTGTAAGAGAGGAGTGTGGTGCGGTCTGTTGCTGGTCGCGGCGTGTACAGTACCCAGCCAGTACTCACTGGCCACACTCTCTAGGGGTAATGTGCAGCTTATGGTCAAATACACAAAGGCGGCCCTGATGACGGTTCGAACCTACGTCCGGGATGATCCCACACGCTTGTAATTACCTAAGTGTAGTTACAGGATGAGAGCTACGCTCGTGGTGTCCCGTCTTCCCAGCACTCTTTGTCATATAACACTTGTGGATTGCTTCATTTGCTATATCACGCTATTGTGTGTGTGTGTGTGTGTGTGTGTGTGTGTGTGTGTGTGTGTGTGTGTGTGTGTGTGTGTGTGTGTGTGTGTGGCGCCATCTGTTGCCTGCACCTGACCCCATTTTCCGTGCCCGGGTGGACGGCTGTGATCTGACACTTGTGTAGTTACCTTCTTAGTGTACCATAGTTGTTCCTTACAAGATCAACCAGGCTGTGACTCATACTTCAGGCTGCGAGCAGCCGCGTCCAACAGCCTAGTTGACCAGTCCAGCAATGAGGAGGACTGATGGAGGACCGGGCCGTGAGGACGCTAAGCCTCGAAGTCATCTCAAGGTAACCTCAAGGTAGAAGTTGGGAGTGGCCAGGAAGGGCCATCTTGAACACATGGCGTGTTTCCGTGGGAACAAGTAGGGGGAATGATCGTTGGAGACTGTGAATTACCCAGCCAGCAATTGATGGCCGGAACGACGTGTCCCGGGGTAGCCCAGTTGTGGTAGTAGATGGAACTAGCATCCATCCGTCCTCTAATGTAAGACTTGTTAGAGATGAAGGCTTTAGAGGACGCCGGCCAGCGTGTTGCTGGGGGTTCACAGAGTGTTTACTGATCATACTGTGGGGGACGGTCTCGCCTCATGCAGGTCGGCGTTCAATCCCCGACCGTCCACAAGTGGTTGGGCACCATTCCTTCCCCCCCGTCCCATCCCAAATCCTTATCCTGACCCCTTCCCAGTGATATATAGTCGTAATGACTTGGCGCTTTCCCCCTGATAGTTTCTTCTTCTTCGTGAATTACTGAGAAAAGTGGACTCGCCGGCCTGAGTACCTCAGAGGAAAGTCTCACAGAAGGCGGACAGCCCGCCGCCTGCTTTCATACCTCTCAAAGTGTCTTGTAGTGTCCTGTGTGAGAGTGACCCACACAGTGTTATGTGTGTTGTATATGTGGTAGGTATATATAGTTATCCATTAGTTTGTAGTACACATGGTGATGAGTTAGTGTTGACTACACTCCCCCTCTACCCTCTGTCTTGCCTATTACTGCTCAGTCCTCAAGGCCTTAACCCTCACTTGGGGTTGGTTCTGGTAAGAGGCCCCGAGGCTCTATAGAATGTGTAGAGAAATTGTACATATGTAAGTGAAAGTACATATGTTACTGGCTAAGAGAGGCCCCTAACACATGCCCAGTCAGTAGCTATTTATCACCATAAACATATTTCTGAAAATGACATCTACCTCTGGCCCCCAATTATTGACCAGTAGTACCAAGACCAATTATTGACCCAGCAGTACCAAGACCAATTATTGACCCAGCAGTACCAAGACCAATTATTGACCCAGCAGTACCAAGACCAATTACTGACCAGTAGTGCCAAGACCAATTACTGACCAGTAGTGCCAAGACCCATTATTGACCAGTAGTGCCAAGACCAATTATTGACCAGTAGTGCCAAGACCAATTATTGACCAGTAGTGCCAAGACCAATTATTGACCAGTAGTGCCAAGACCAATTACTGACTAGTAGTGCCAAGACCAATTATTGACCAGTAGTGCCAAGACCAATTATTGACCAGTAGTGCCAAGACCAATTACTGACCAGTAGTGCCAAGACCAATTATTGACCAGTAGTGCCAAGACCAATTACTGACCAGTAGTGCCAAGACAAATTATTGACCAGTAGTGCCAAGACCAATTACTGACCAGTAGTGCCAAGACCAATTATTGACCCAGCAGTACCAAGACCAATTATTGACCCCTCGTGCTCAAACAAGTGTCAAGACGTTATGAGAACCGAGAACCAGATGTAATATACCTGTGTCATACCTGTGTACCCGAGCCACGTGTGTCAACATGTGTCAACAACTGAAATATTGTATATACAGTACATTAGGAGGCCTGGTCGAGGACCGGGCCGCGGGGACGATAAGCCCCGAAATCATCTCAAGATAAACACCTGTGGAAAACCGAGTTCAGATATGTCAGGCAGAGACATCACAGGTGTGGTGACAGTCGCTTCATGGACAGGTGTAGTAGAGGCAGGTGTCACAGCCAGGTATGGCAGGTGTACTAGTCAGGTGTGTCACAGCCAGGTATGGGAGGTGTGTCACAGCCAAGTATGGGAAGTGTACTAGAGGCAGGTGTGTCACAGCCAGGTATGGGAGGTGTACTAGAGGCAGGTGTGTCACAGCCAGGTATGGGAAGTGTACCAGAGGCAGGTGTGTCACAGCCAGGTATGGAAGGTGTATCACAGCCAGGTATGGAAGGTGCAGTAGAGGCAGGAAGGCAGGTGTGTCACAGCCAGGTATGGAAGATGTATCACAGCCAGGTATGGAAGGTGCAGTAGAGGCAGGTGTGTCACAGCCAGGTATGGGAGGTGCAGCAGAGGCAGGTGTGTCACAGCCAGGTATGGGAGGTGCAGCAGAGGCAGGTGTGTCACAGCCAGGTATGGGAGGTGCAGCAGAGGCAGGTGTGTCACAGCCAGGTACGAGAGGTGCAGCAGAGGCAGGTGTGTCACAGCCAGGTATGGGAGGTGCAGCAGAGGCAGGTGTGTCACAGCTAGGTATGGGAGGTGTACTAGAGGCAGGTGTGTCACAGCCAGGTATGGGAGGTGCAGCAGAGGCAGGTGTGTCACAGCCAGGTATGGGAGGTGCAGCAGAGGCAGGTGTGTCACAGCCAGGTATGGAAGGTGCAGCAGAGGCAGGTGTGTCACAGCCAGGTATGGGAGGTGCAGCAGAGGCAGGTGTGTCACAGCCAGGTATGGAAGGTGCAGCAGAGGCAGGTGTGTCACAGCCAGGTATGGAAGGTGTACTAGAGGCAGGTGTGTCATGTTACAAGTGCTGGAGCAGCCTGTCATTACCTGTCACCAGTCGCCTGGTGTGGGGGTCATCTACCACTCCTCACTAACAAGACGTGTCACAACTAGTAACATTAACAACGGCTCTACAACACTTCAACAACATCTCTCCACTATAACATAACAACAACATTCAACATTCTCCGCCACGTGACCAAACATAAATGTTACAAATTACTGTTCCATGATGAACTAAAGTTACTCTAAAGTGCCCAAGTTCTCTATTATAATAAAAGTCAAATCTTCGCGGGCCAGAAAACTTTCCCCTTGCAACTTTTCAGACACTTGAGGCCAACTTTCCAAAGTTACGCAGCGAGTCGTGGCCAGAGAGAGAGAGAGAGAGAGAGCGGGAGCGCTCACCTGCCCGTCTGTACGGCGCGGCGTCCACGGCCAGACTGACCCGCCTCCCTCCATACTTGCCAACTGTTGCTTCCTCCTCTATATATTCTTCCCCCACATCCATATATACATATACATATACCAAAAAACAATCGTATCCTTATAAAGTCTATATAATAATTAAAGATATAGAAGTGCTACTGATGCGTATAATTATATCTAAATATGGTAATTAAATAGGAACAAAGTATTGAGAAGGACAGTAGCCCGCTGGTTGTCATGGTAACAAGTGTAAACTAAAGTACATTCATAGTTGGTGTACCGCGTGGGGCGGTGTACTCACCTAGTTGTGCTGACGGAGGTTGAGCTCTGGCTCTTTGGTCCCGCCTCTCAACCGTCAGTTAACAGGTGTACAGGTTCCTGAGCCTACTGGGCTCTATCATATCTACGTCACCTCATTGTGTGACGTTGTAAGGTCTTTTTTTTCAGGAAAGTGGTTGATTTCATAGTTGAAAGTAGTTTCATAGTTGATTTACAAACATAATGTTGGATTTATAGATAGAGCTAGTACATACAATACCTAAAGCCACTAGTACGCATAGCGTTTCGGGCAAGAAAGTGTGGTATTATACATACATAAATTATATGATACAACACTTAACACAATCTTGTACATCTGAGGTAAAGTGATATCGTCACCAGTAATTTTATCTATCATCATACTATCATGCAATATTAATAGTATAATCAGGGGAAAGTGGCAAGCCATTACGACTATATAGCACTGGGAAGGGATCAGGATTAGGGATGGGACGGAGGGAAGGAATGGTGCCCAACCACTTGTGGACGGTCGGGGATTGAACGCCGACCTGCATGACGTGAAACCGTCGCTCTGGCGAAACTATTGGTATTACATTAGTTAACTCCAAGGGGTGAACTATCCATTTATAGAGTTGTTGTTATAGATTCAGCTACTCGGAACAAGTTCCAAGTAGCACGGGCTATGGTGAGCCCGTAAACAGTACTCGATTGATTGATTGATGAAGATTAAGCTACCCAAGAGGTGGCACGGGCATGAATAACCCGTATGATAATTACTCACTTCTCCATTGCTCAATATAATCAGACCTTACCTCCTCCTTCTCTAAAGGTTGCAAGGAATGTTAACTGTACGACACCGTTCTTGTGCCAGGTAAGTCCACTACGGGCTCACCATAGCCCGTGCTACTTGCCCCGCTCCTGTGCCAGGTAAGTCCACTACGGGCTCACCATAGCCCGTGCTACTTGCCCCGCTCCTGTGCCAGGTAAGTTACGGGCTCACCATAGCCCGTGCTACTTGCCCCGCTCCTGTGCCAGGTAAGTTACGGGCTCACCATAGCCCGTGCTACTTGCCCCGCTCCTGTGCCAGGTAAGTTACGGGCTCACCATAGCCCGTGCTACTTGCCCCGCTCCTGTGCCAGGTAAGTTACGGGCTCACCATAGCCCGTGCTACTTGCCCCGCTCCTGTGCCAGGTAAGTCCACTACGGGCTCACCATAGCCCGTGCTACTTGTCCCGCTCCTGTGCCAGGTAAGTCCACTACGGGTTCACCATAGCCCGTGCTACTTGCCCCGCTCCTGTGCCAGGTAAGTTCACTACGGGCTCACCATAGTCCGTGCTACTTGCCCCGCTCCTGTGCCAGGTAAGTCCACTACGGGCTCACCATAGCCCGTGCTACTTGCCCCGCTCCTGTGCCAGGTAAGTTCACTACGGGCTCACCATAGCCCGTGCTACTTGCCCCGCTCCTGTGCCAGGTAAGTCCACTACGGGCTCACCATAGCCCGTGCTACTTGCCCCGCTCCTGTGCCAGGTAAGTTCACTACGGGCTCACCATAGCCCGTACTACTTGCCCCGCTCCTGTGCCAGGTAAGTCCACTACGGGCTCACCATAGCCCGTGCTACTTGGAACTTGTTCCGAGTAGCTGAATCTATAACAACAACAACAACAACGTTAACTGTAATTAAGGAAAAGATTAGAGCCTCGTTATTAGTGCTAATGAGAGTTGTGCTACTCTCATGAAGCTAATGAGTTTGAAGCGAGTATATTATTGCCATAATCTACTCCCTACATATTTAACGTAATTAGTGCCGTAGTGACTAATTTCTCTTTTGGCAAGCTGTCTTAAGTGATAGTGTTTAGTTAATGTTGCAGGCGATGAGTCACAATAACGTGGCTGAAGTATGTTGACCAGACCACACACTAGAAGTTGAAGGGACGACGACGTTTCGGTCCGTCCTGGACCATTCTCAAGTCGATTGTGAGAATGGTCCAGGACGGACCGAAACGTCGTCGTCCCTTCACTTTCTAGTGTGTGGTCTGGTCAACATACTTTAGTTAATGTTATTCGTCTTGATTAATTAGTTGTCCGTGTGGCAGTAATTAATGTAATTACTCACTGATTGTTTAATCGTCTTTGTGGCAGAGTAATTAGTGTGAATTATCATTTGGTTGATAATCTGTTTGTAGTGACAGATTGTAAATTACCTTTGATTGACTGTCTTGACAGTAATTAGCGTAATTATTTTATTATTTTGATTAGATTGTTTGTAATCAATTGTTCTTGTTTGTGATGAAAGGTAGTTATTGTTATGATTGTCGTCCATAGAGACGCGTATAAACATTACTGAGATGTTTATACATCTCGGCGTATACATCTCTCTCAGTGACTAGTCTTGTGCCGTTTGGTTTGGTTATATTGTTTGACTTAAATTATTCTGATTTTCATCTTGAGGCCAAGTGAGCAGCCGTTGTTCAGTTAGCACCAGTGTGACCCGCCGAGAGCAGTAAGGACAGGAGTTCAACTATACTGGCTTTGATTAGTTATTTAGCGGGGTAGAAATAGCCTAAGCCACTCTATCCCTTTGAGATGTATTTCTTTCTTGTCTCAATAAACATACTTCAAGTTGATTAGCTATCATAGTGTCACTTAGGATAATTAACGTAACGTTAAATTTGTTGTGCCTTGCTTTTAATTTAAGTTTGTTAATTAATGTTTATTTGTTGCCAAGTGTCTTTGTTTACCACCTTGCAATACTATTGCTCTAACTTAATGCTGCTATAAACTAGACTATTTCTTGCATTTAATGAAGACTTGCTTCTGAACAACTTATTAGAACAAATAAGGCATTGTCTGGAATGCTCTCGGACGCAGGTTCGAATCCTCGTCACGGCCCTTGTGGATTTGTTCATTTGATGCATCACGCAATTATGATTTCTGTGTGTAGTGTAGTGACTTGCTTCTGGATTCGAACCTGATTCATAGCCACACACACCAAAACAAATTTGGCGAGAGATCCCAATAGTTACCCCTAACATTGCCCTAAGCAATTAAGGAGCTAAACGACCTACTAGTGGATAGGAGGTTCAAGGAGTTGGACTCCGACGGCTGCTCACGCCTTATATTTTCAGTTTTAAAGTATAATCTCACATCTGGCACGTAACGTGTTGGCTTGTGCAGTTCTTTCTGACTTCAGTAACTAGTCAATAGAAATAGAAATATCTCACAACACAGCTGCTCTGGAGAAGGTGCAACACCGGGCAACAAAAGTAATTCCAGAGCTAAGTTAACTCTCGTATCAGGAACGGTTGAGGGCCACAGGGCTGATACTGCACACCAGGCATCACAGGGTTGATCTCACTGAAACTTTTATAATACTGAACAATTTGGAGGATGCCAATCCGGACTAATTCTTCAAAAGGTCAGATGTAACAAACAAGTAGCAACAGTTTGAGGTCAACAAGCCTTAATGTACGACAGAACAGGAGATGCTACATTAAGGCTTGTTGACCTCAAACTGTTGCGCCTTGTTTGTTACATCTGACCTTTTGAAGAATTAGTCCGGATTGGCATCATCCAAAATTGTTCAGTATTTTCAATGAGATCCGCCCTGTCATGTCTGGTTTGCTGTGGTGTTAACCTTGTGGCCCTCAACCGTTCCCGATTGGAACGGTTGAGGGCCCACCGTACGGTTGAGTCGAGAGTAACCCATGGAACTGCCTACCCGCCAAAGCTGTAAATGTCAAAACTGTGTTGTTTCAGAATCTACCTGGAAAAGATCAAGGCAATGAGGGACCTTCAACAAGCCACCTGTTTCTTGTCCTCGTCGAGGCCACTCGGGTTAGTGGACCTCAGGTAAAAAAAAAAAAAAAAATTCTCAATCTTCGGCAGCTTTGTTTACATTTATTAAACAGTTTGAGCTCCGAAGGCTGTTTATAATAGATGCATAAATGCTTGTTGAATCCTGGCCATGATTTTTTAACAGAATGTGACAGTAGTTAGAATTATATATAAACAAAAACTTGAAAGCTGTTGAATTTGTGGGTTGATAATGCAGTTGAGCAGACAGACAGGGAGGCGGAGGATCGAGGGAAGGAATAGGAAATAAGTAGTTAAATAATAAGTAGAATAGGAAAATTCGTTTAGTAGCTAAAGAGAGCACGGTCTGTTCATTAACCCTTAGAGTGCGCAGCTCTCGGCTTTCAATTACCGAGCCTGGGAAGACTATTCAGCACCGTCATAGAACAATAATCAAGATCCTTAACTTAATAAGGATGCTAATACCAGAACAAATAATATGGAAGGGTCCTATAGCACAGTGACTACATTCTCCACTCTCAATAAGGGATCCTAATTCCCAGGTTTCGAAACCGGGTAGGATGGTAATTTTTAGGGATACGACCCAGACCTTCTCTTGTAACAACAGCACAGATTTGTTAATTAGCTCATGTCCATATATTTGTATACATACTGTACCTTTCAATACAAAAATTGGTTTGCAATAAAACATTATTTTTCTTACTTTTTTTATTTCTCACTCTAAATGTATATATTAAAACATTTTTTGAGCATTTATACAAAGAAATCTGTATAACATCTTGGTATGCCCCGGTCCCAAATACTAAACCATGTTAATACTGTACTCTGATAGTGTGGTGAGGTATTGTAGCCAACATACTCCTTCTCTCAAGTAATATGACAATGCTATCCTACAGTACTTCCTTAGTAATTACACTGAAAATACTGCATGTAGACTCATAAACTGCATTCTCAACAAACTATCAGTCTTATAGAAAACCTTGGTATGTGGGAAAAGTCTAAAATTAGTGCAAAATTATTAAGGCAATTTTTTCCTCGTTTGTATTCTGCATTGATACACAGTAATTACTCCCTGTATCAATGTACAACATAAATGAACATTTAAAAGATTCTAATTACAAATAGTATAGACAGATTTAAGATGATAGGATATAAAATTTCAACTGGAGTGTACTAGGGGGCACTGAAACTATTCTATTTTATCAAAATGGGATTTTGTTTAGTACAGTATAGTATTACTGATAAATGCGAAGCAGTCAAGGAACTCCTCATTTACACAATTACCAACCACCCAGTGACGGCCATCAATAACATTCATCTTATCACAGCCATCAAGTTTAATTAATTCTATGACCAATGGAAAAGTTTTAGTCTATGAAAAACTGTCCATCATATGAAGCCCAGGAAGCCTGGTCAGAGACTGGGCCATGGGCACATTGATCCTAGGAACCACCACAAGGTAGGTTGCCTTCAGTAGGGTAGTGGCCATACTGATGCCTTAACTGCAGTAGCAGCACAAAATGGAAGGTACAGTACAAAGCAAATTAGACTAATTTAATATGATGAACTACAATACTGTACTGTACATGGAAATCAGAGATCTTAGCATAAATTGCTTAAATACCCAACTTACATTACTGTACCTTGTTATTCCGAGTAGAATACAAAAAATAACGAACATCTCGCACTCAGAAAGAAGACAGTGGAAAATTAGGCTCGTCTGGAAAGTTCCAGCCCAGCTAATATTTGATCATCCTGCTAATGCAGGTTTGCATTGTCAATAAACATGAAAAATAATTACAAAACATTTTGACTATTTAAAAAAAGTTCTCTAGCATTAATAAAATCATCAACAAATGGATGCAACGGAAGTATGCAGAACCAGTCATTCCATTCGAGTAAGATTTTACCATACATGACAAACCACAAGGAATGAAATTATATACACATTATATTTTTGGCTATAGATATACAGTACACGACACTGCATCATATACAGTAGTTAAAGCAATATCCAAGACTTACACTTTGGCACAAAATATATTTTCCTGTAAAACCAGCAATAAAACAACAAATTCAGCATTTCCAAAAAGCAGGCTATTCTACACAGTAGCTGACCACTTGCCCTGACCCCTCACAGTGTTCTAATAAGAAGCTAATAAACATCTTCAAAGGATACCTGATTATTGGGCTGTAATTCACATGTCGGGCCGAGAACAGCTGCGTCTAACAGCTTGGTTAAACCAAACAACCAGAGGACACTGAGCCTTGGAACCAACACAAGGTCAAGTCTAATTTGTTACGGAAGCATAATGTACAAGTAACAACCGTCCCAAAATCACAATTCTGGTGAAAAAACTATATCGAAAACATGTAGTAATACATGATTTCCACAACCATTTATATACTGTTTTAAAATTTGTTTAAACCAGTGACACAACATTTGAAGACTTCAGTGTTTGTGATGTGGTGAGTATTTAAGACACACGATGCAAGTGCTCTGTCGATTCAAAAACTTCTCATAACTTTTTTTATTTTCCAAACAGCCCAACACATTTAAAGTTTTACTCAAAATTCTGAAGAGTAATTTTGAATGTTTGTTGTGAGATTTCTCTCTCTACCAACAATACTTGTTGGTAGACAACAATAATTATGTTTATAAGGTGGAATCAGAAACCTAAAATTATTCAAATAGCTGCACAGAAACCAATCAAAACTATGTCAATTATTCATGACAAAAATATACTCTATTAGATACCAACCCACACATCTGAAAACAAAGGAGTTGACTTTATTAGTCAACTCCGTTGTTTTCAGATCTGTGAGCTGGGTGTCTAATTTTCAGCCCCATTATTGTGACTTACCGTCTGCACACACATCATACAAATGCTCAAGGCTTCGTATCTAGAGTAAACCCAAAAAACATACTGCCAAAGCAGTCTTGTAGTAGTTGGGGTTAATACTATTTGCATCTTTTTGTTTATTTGAATCCAACATCAGACACCAAAAATGTTTTCGACCAAATAACCTGCTGTGAACTGTTCAATTGACAACCACCCATACAAAATAAATATGCAGAAATGTTTTCTTTAAAGCTAAAATGTCAAGAAATGTTTGGTTTCAACCAAAAATATAAATATTTCCAAACACAAATACAGTATTCTGAAATTACTAGTTTCTTTATATTCAATAATATTGATCTAAATACTTGTAATCTTTGCAGTATTGTGTGATATTGAAAAATGCAAAAAATTGCATTGCGAACATGTCAATCTGTTTCCATTTTCACCTGTTTGCAGCATCATTTAGTATACAAATGCATTCTTACCATTAAGCAATTCTCTCTCGACTTACTGTCTCCTTCATTCTATTCCTTTTTCTACTGCCATATCCATGAACAGCCTTGATGCCTTACTCCTTCCAAGCAGCTTCCCATTAGGAGGTGGACGGCACAGTACAAGCTTCTACAGGAAGTTATCACCACACAAACATTTCACCCTTTCAAGTTTCCCCCTCCCCAACCTTTATTTCATATAATGTTCCACACTTCCCTCCCAATATACTTCTCATCTGTCACTACTATATGATTCCCATATTTGAGCCTTCTCATATAAGGTGAAACACAACAAGTCACAATAATGTCGCTAAAATTTAGACACCAAACACAAACATCTGAAAATAAAGTGACAAAGTTACAGTACAGGATGGCCCAAAACGTCCTCAATCTCTTTATTTTCTGATTTAAGCAAGTACTGTACAGTGGTACCTCCACTTACGAATTTAATCCGTTAATAGAGACAGGTCCTAAGTAAAAAAATTTGTAAGCAAAACAGATTTTCCCCATAAGTAATAACGTAAACTGATTTAATATTTTTGGGGGTGTGGAACGGATTAACTTAAAAATACATTTTATACCAAATAGCACTTTTTATACTAGCTACAATACAGTATGTATATCTTAACTTTATTAAGGACTCTTGTTGGTGTATGGAAGATGGTGAGGAGGGGGGGGGGGGGGGGAAAGAGGAGAGGTGTTAGTGTTTGGAAGGGGAGTCCCCTTCCATTATAACATCAGGCAGTGATGACTTCTCTGGGGTACTCTCTCTCCTATGTTTTGCCTGCATACCACTAGGACCTGGTTGTGGTTCACTGCTTGTTTATCTCGCTAAGAATCTTTCCACAGAGACTCATTTTTCCATACGTCTGAACACTTGTCTGTAGTGAGGCATCACAGTGTCACTGAAAAGGTTAAGGTAATGGCCTACTGCAACTTGATCTGGGCAAGTCATTTCAACAAAACTTTGCATTTCTTTCCATACTGCACACCATTTCTTAACTGTTGAGGAAAGGACATTCTGTACTGCCTCCTCCTCCCCTGAAGAAATTTCCTCAACTGTCTCTTGTTGCTGCTCCTTGAAGGGCTAGGAGTTCTTCGGTGGTCAGTTCTTCGCTGTGTTCCTCCAACAACTCACAACACAACTCTCTCAGCACTGTGAATGCCATTTCTTTCCCCTGCCAGTCTTGAAATCTTTTGTATCTGCATCACTCGTTCCAGAGGTTCTTCATGCAATAGTCTTGCTTTTTCACAAATGATGGCCTCTGAAACTATCACCCGCTAACTCCTTCTTGTGTATCCAAATTAATAATAACTTCTCAACATCCTCAAGTGTTTGCGTTCTGTGTTGACCAGACCACACACTAGAAAGTGAAGGGACAACGACGTTTCGGTCCGTCCTGGACAATTCCCAAGTCGATTGTGCTCTTGTGTTCTGTGTTTCGTGAATATTGATATGCCTTTTGCCACTTTAGCACTCAATGTCATTTTTCTTGGCAAGCACAGTGGATATCGTCGACATAGATTTGTTGTACTACCTAGCTAGATCAACAACCCGCACACCATCTTCATGTTTACAAATGATCTCTTGTTTTTCCTCTATGGTCATCCTCACAAGCGTTTTCTTGGGTTGATCCTTATCACTGATTTTCTTGGGCCCATGGCATCATATATAATAATTACTTTTATGTTCAAAAAAGAAATAAGCACAAAAATAATGAAATTCTTTACAGGCGCAATCGTCACTAAGCGGGCAGCTCTGGTAAATCGAGGTGGGGTCACCGTGCTACCAGGAACCATGGGCTCAGTCGACCCATACATGTATCAACAAAGCCGCAAGTCGAGGCAAAGCTTGTAAGTCGAGTCGCATTTTTAGACGAAATTGGGGTCGTAACCCAAAAAAGCCGTAAATAGGGGCAGTCTTAAGTCGAGGTGCCACTGTAATTATCAAATGAAGGTGCCAAGCCAGAGAGACTATGTAGCATTATTTTCACATGTGGTTCGTACAGTACAACAATGGTGCTTTTATCTATCACCTCCTGGCTTCAGTTTACTTTAAGATTCACTCTCAAATACATCATACAATATACTGTACCAGCTTGTACATATAATGATGCCATTACCTGTAAACGATTTTGACAGCTGTTCTATCACAGTCTGGCCTGGGCTCAACCAGCCTTGGTGACAGCTTAGTCTATGAAGCTGTTTGTCTTCACAAAATTCTTTTTTGAATATGTTAACTACATCTAAACCTTCTTCAAAACAAATGTCTAGCAATAACAGACATGCCATATCCCCCAGCTCAAGGTTTAAACTTACAGAACTTGTGCCTTTCTTATGGATTCCTCATATACGACCTCTCAATTTTTTTTTAAATTGTGTGCATTATGAATACATCATATTTTCAATAAATTATCTACAATTTGCTACAATAAGGTGGAAAGTGTGCTCCATGTGAATCTACAATGGCCAATTTATGAGTCAAAACAAACAGTCAAAGAATGATATAAGTCCCTAGAGTGTGCAACATGCGGGGCCATATTGGGTTACTGCAGCAGTGTTAAGTCACGACATACAAACTTTCTTCAATATTTTCTTTACTCAATGTTAATATCAACAATAGTGTTATTAAGTGCTTCACATTCAAGCTTTACAAGGAACTTTTGATTGAAGCCAAATACAGTATGTTTGTAATTAACAAGAATGAATATTTTATGAAAATGGAACTTGCACCATTTGAACATTATGATTAACAATGAATTAATAAACACTGATCATAAAGTGACATTTATCACATTAGAAAAGCTGTCACCCTTAATTTTGGGTAATTCTCACAAGAAAAACACCCACACTGGTGGTCAGATATAATGGAATGTCTGCTGAAAATTTCTGTAGTCTTATCAGAACATTTTCATTACACAATTCACAAGAATATAGTAATACGGTACTTGAGAAACAATTTATGGGGTAAAACATCACCGAAGTATCACACACACGAGAGGAAACTTTAAAGGAAAATTGTAATTAAGATAAAATATAGATATAGATATTTAGCCGTTCTTCAGAAAGCAGTTTAAACAAACATTTTAGTCAACAGACCACCAAGTAACTATGTACATTCGGAAGTAACAGCTATCCAAAGATGGTCACCCATTCCTCAAAAGGAACTGAAGGTTACGGTCAATTACTACTGTACAGTACTTATAACTAGCACAAAATATAATAGCTTGAATGTTCCAGTTTTCCTTCAAGACTAGCATGTCAAAATGGGTGTCAGTGAAACCCCCCGATGATGTATTTCCCCAGAGAGAAGAGCCTCTCCACGATGGCACTTGAGGGGGAGAGTTGTATTGAACTTGACCAAGTCCTTCAATGCTGAGCTCACTTGCCATACAATTCTACATGACATTTTTCTGCATAGATTGTGCACAACTGACCCTGATTTAAAATATATATTTGATGTATAATTTATTCATATATCAAATTTGAAAGAGACATTTTTGTATTGGTACATAACACACATTTCTCTTCTAGTTTTTAACATTGAAAAAAAGTTACATTGTCCAGAATTCCTGTAAAATGGACCATCAGTTCATACTTCAGTCATGCCTAGAAAAAACTGACTTTCCCAGTCACAATCCTCACAATGGATCAAGTTCCAGGAATTCAGTCCCTGCTGAACTAGGGTCTGCCCACCTCTGCCGATATCTGATCCAAGGACAAATAGTTGCAATACAGTAGGCAAAAGATTTTACACAACTCTTCCCTAGCGGTGTAGTGGTACTACCACACTCCCCCCGATGAGGGATTTCTCGAGGTTCAAGTCCTGGCCAGGGAGGACTGTCTGGACATCAATCCTTAACTCTTTCTCTGTTCACCGAGCAGTAACTGGGTACCTGGCTGTTAACCAGTGGGCAGGTTGTGTTCCAGTGTAAAACTAGTGGGGTAAGGCTCACCATGAGCTATGGTAGGGAAAAGCTCTCAGCCTGCTAACAGGAGTCAGAAGTAGTCTGCTCCTGTACCCACCTGTGTGTAAAACTAGTGGGTAAGGCTTACCATGAGCTATGGTAGGGAAAAGCTCTCAGCCTGCTAACAGGAGTCAGAAGTAGTCTGCTCCTGCACTCACCTCGTAAAACAAAGTGTAAGGAATAGAATTTTAATGACGGCTTTAAGCTCAGCTTCTCAAACTTTGTCAGCTTACTAATAACAAGAGTTGTCTTCTTACTCTAGAATATGACTAACATGTGCTTCCCCCGCCTCAATCCCTATCATTGGTTCGTGCAATGCATACCCATCTTGTAACTCTTCACCATCTTCCTCGTCAGTGTTCAAAAGACTTAAATCTTCATTCTCGCCATCGGGCAAGGGAATATTTGCCCCCAGTTCTGTCTCAATAGACTCAGGTGGTGGTGGATGGGCATCAGTGGCATCTTGCTCAGCATTTTCAGGATAATCTGTATCCTTAAGTGTGATGGGAGCATGACACATGGGACATTTATCTTGAACATACAGCCATTTGCGTAAGCATGGGCCATGGAATAAGTGATTGCAGTGTGTAGTTCGAGCTGAAGTCATTTCTGCGTAACAAATGGCACAGACATCATTGTGGGCTTGCAGCTGTTCTTGAGAAGCTTCTGGTAAGGCAGATATCTTTTTAGCTGCCTCTAATCTTAGCAAGAAACTCTTCCAGCCTTGCTGTAAACGTTGCCAGACATTAAAGTAACAGTGAATCAGCAACACAACAGCATTGATCCATGACCACTGACCTGTTATAGACTCCTTCACCCCAGCACCCACAACAAACACAGCAACAATGAACTCAAACACCCTTGTAGTAGCTCGAGTATAATAAACCAAATCATCTAATCCTGGCCATGGCTGTGCACAAACTGCATCCCATGTGAGAAGCACATATGTTGCCAATAAACCCAACACTTGCACAGAAGTCATGATGCTTGTGGATACAACAAGCAGTAGCCAAAAGTCTTGCTCAAATATCAGTGTGAACATATAAACCATGTATAGTGGAAGCAACAGCAACAGTAAGCACGCACTCACAGCACGAGCATGCCTGGATATAGATGCTACACCCTGAGCACTGAGGGCTAAAACTACTGGCTCAACAATTTCATACATACTTTGAACCAGTGACGAGACAACGATAAGCAAGATTATGGACAAAACTGCCAAGCGTTCAGGCATTGCCATATTTAAGAGTGAAGTCTGCACTGCCAGAAGAGCCATTGTGACACCCTCCGTCCAGCCCGAGTGAACAAGATCATCTGGCAGCGGTGCTGCTCCAGGACCAGCCGTGTAAGTTCTAGTAATGGATAAAATAATCCGAGAAGCGTACGAGACGGCGACGCAGGTGCCGGCCAACATGAGAGGCGTGTAGCAAACCTCGGCAGCACTCTGCACTATTACCAAATACCACATCTCACTCGGAGCCGAACTCGCTATAGATGCCGTACTCGCCGACCCAGCTGTTGCCCCACCCGTTACTGCTGCAGTCACACCAACCAGAGCACCACCAGGTGATGTTAAAGCTGTACCTGGCTTAGGTGCTACAGCTGTATTATGAGAAGGTAAATAATGGTTATATAGCTGAGTAATGAAAAGAATTAACCAGAAAATAAGCAACTGTATGGGAACAAACAGACGACTCCACAGAGTAATTATAACTCCTAGAGGTCCATATAGTTCAACCATTTCTACAAGAGTGCTGTAAATGTGCTTCAAAAATTTAAACACATGAGGAACACACAGAAATATGTACTGAACAGTCAAGAATATAACAAAACAGGAAGCAAAATTATGAGTGAGGTGAAGCTCCAGTACTGGGAAGCCAGCCAGGCGAGCAAACACAGGCACCAGATACACTAATAGCAGAATCTGAAATGATGAAAAAATATTAATTTATAAGTTTATGTAAATTCTTCAAGTCCTATATAACATTAATGCCAGTTTTTATCAATACGTAATATTTTCAGCGTTAAAGAAACCAACGTTGAATGTAATGAAATGCCATTTACTGGGCGAGCCCCGGAGGCTCCCTGGAGCTATCGGGGTAATGTGCGATATATTAGACAGGGGCATTTGTCAATCAAGTTCGACCTACCGGGGACCATGAACCAGAACCTGGCCCCCTCAGAGGTTGCAGGGAGCAATAGCCCTGGAAAACCTCCCAGTGGTTGGGGGTTTTCCTTATCTGCCATCGACCGGGGTTAGGCACCCAGAAAGGTAGGCATAACAAAACAAACCCCACATGGTAAGAAAAGTACAACAAAAAACCAAAGAGAGGTAGAACTCCCTCCAATCCCAAGGAAACAAGCAAACGTCACACTCCACTGCCGTGCTGCTTGTCCGAGCAGGCCTTCCCTCCCCTTGCCGGCTATCCAAGACTCAAGTTTGGAGGCTAAGCCCTCAAACAATCGTCGACCATCCATTCTGTGGACAGGGAAATGAACAGAGACAGGCCATCTGCCAGGATGCTGGACACTCTTCAGATATGAACCCCACAGAGCCAAATCCCGAGAAGGCAGCAGACAAGCCGACCAGCCCCAAAGAGAACCGCAGTTCAGGCAATGAACCACCAGAGAACAGTCCGAATGGAACTGGATGGTCGAATCCCAAGTGACCTAAACCTTCCGAACAGCCAAACCACCACGAACTCCAGCACTGTGCTGTGAGCCCGACGGAAAAGCAGACCCCATCGCCCCTGGCCAGCCTGGTGAGCACTGGTCACAAAGCCCAGCCGAGGGACGACATGTCCCTGAACACATCGAGTGAGGGGCTCGGATAGGCGCCAAGGCACTGAACCCCAAAAACCCTGAAGAGGAAGCTCGCAACGCAGCAACCAACACAAGGCCCCTGAAGGACGAACCTAGCAATCACGAGAGAAGCGGAAGGTCCCCGAAGGAACCTGAACACACGGCGAAGCCAAATCCGACCCAGTGGGTAGACCAGCACGGCAAAGTTTAAACTCCCACACAACTGCTTGAGCAGCCACCCCCCTCAGAAACAGATGAAGGCAAGACTACAGCCTCAGCAATGCCTCTAGAGGGAGAGACATGGAAGTGTCCCAAACAAGACCCAGCCAGGACTGAACCTGGAACGGAACCAGATGGGATTTTCCACAGTTCACCAATAACCCGAACCCGACAAGCTTGGAAAGAACCACACTCCTGGTGAGCAGACAAGTGGACCAGCTGGAAGCCCACGTCAGCCAGTCATTGAGGTCGGCCAGGACCCAAATTCCTAGCAGACGCAAACGGGTCACCACGACCCGGCTAAGAAATGTGAATACGCAAGGTGCCAGATGCAAGCTAAAAGGAAGCAACGAAAACAGTAAGCCTGATACCCCACCACGAAACCTAGCCAGTCCCTGAACCCCGAATGAATAGGGATGTGCCAATAAGCATCCTTGAGATCCAGAGACATCATCCAAGCACCCGGCTCCAAAAGAAGCTGGACCCGAGACAGAGTGGTCATCCAAAGGAGAGGCAAGGAATCCAGGGGTTCAGACGGGACAAGTCCAAAATGAACCGCAGATCCACACAGTCTCGTTTCGGCACTGGGAACAGGCGAGAAACCCACCTGAGGGGATGGGGTCATTTCGACCACGCTCAAGCGCACCCACTCCAAGATAACCTGATGAAGCACACGGGAAGACGCCTGCCCCGTCAGCCCCGAACCCCCCGAAGGAAGAGCCGCCACCCAACGCCACCACAGGCCGGATGTCACAACTGAAAACACCCACAAATCGTGGGATCAAGTGCGAGCAAACAGAGTGAGCCTCGCCCCCATCGCCCTGTTAACAGGGCAAATTGCGAAAGGGTCAACACTCCTTACGAGAAGCTGGCCAATGAACAGAGCGATAATTGTACCGGCCAGACGACGCTGGCTTCGAAGGCATCGTTGGCTCAGAAGCTGGCACCAAAGCCTACCTTGACCAGCAGAACTCACGAACCCTGGCACGACCCTTCTGAGAAGACCGAGACCGGTCGCCCCAGAGAACCAACAAGTCCGACATAAGACGACAACTGGACGAAGCCGCCAGCAGAAACTGTGTGACAGCAGACTCCGCAAACAGCAACAGACAAAACTGTAATGAAAACCTAAGAGCCAGGGCCCAAGTGGATTCCAAAAAGAGAGAGCGAGCACAGCCTGTCAGCACATGAGGCGAGAAGCAAAGAACAGAGACACTGCCTCCTTCAGGATAGGCACAAACAGCTTCAACAGTGCGGCCGATGCTCGAGCCACTGAGGACAGCACCCCAGATGAAGGCCAGGCTCTCAATGCCTCCACATCTTCCTCAAGCCAGGGAGAAGACAGCTCAATAAGGGAAAAGAAGTGCATGACCAAAGCCAAATGCCCATGGGTGCGCAAATCCTCAGCTACCAAGGATGCCGAAAGGGTAGGAACCTGCACGTGCAGCTGCACAAGGCCAATGTCCCGAGAAAGCACAGGGGTGAACAAGCAAGCATTAAGATGCTCCAACTTGCCCCCAGGTAAACCTGCAGAACTGTAGAAGTTTCTCGCCACTCAAGCGTGCGGGACCAACAAAACCTATGCCACGCCCCCAACAAAAAAATGGACAGACTGCCAGCCAGGAAGACTCTGGAACCTCTAAACGCACCCAATATGGGGAAGACGAACCAAACACAAATAAAGACAGATCCATCACGGAGGTGGAACCTGGGTCTCACAGAGGTATGCAGCAAGAGCCTCCCGAACCTCTTCGAGGGGAGATACGAGGCAGAAAACCTCTGGAAGGACGGGGTCGAGGAACCCAAGGGAGCCCGGAACCAAATCTGGGGAGGGCCGACCCCAAATCATACAGGGAAGGGGGGGGGGTTAAGAAAAACCCTCCCCCTCCAACAACAAGCCCCACGAAGAGGGCACTAACACCTAAGCAGTGTCGAAGGGGGGCCCAAAGCCCCCAGGTCGACTCCTCCCCAGCCCCGGGATCCCCCAAGACAGGACCCGGGGCAGAGCAGTTCTCCATACCCTCTACCCATGAAGAAAAGGCTAAAAAGAAGAGGGCCTACTGGTGGGACCCAGAAGCCTCGGCAAGGGAAACCAGCTCTAATGCCTTTGTCCCCAACCCAAATGGGGCAGCCCCAGAAGCTGCCAGAGTCTCATTACCAACTAAACCCTGTCTCTACTCCAAAACCCTCAGATGTTTGGAAGCCGGAAGGAGGGGAGGGGGGGGACCGATAAGCAGGGTGAACAAAAGAGGAAGGACTAGGGAGCGCAGACTGAATCAAAGTCGAAGCAATTAACGCCCCCAGGTCCGGGTCCTTATAACTAAAGCGGGGCATCCGGGTGGGAAACCAACCTAGCGCATTGCAACAACCTGAACCTAGCATGCAACGTGGATGCTGCCTGTACCCTAACAGCAATGTCATCAGAATAATACTGGAGAACAAGCAGAGAACATGACTCGCAAGACTCTGGGTTAAAGGTGTCGTTGACCCAACAGGCAGCATGACCGAGGCAAAAGAAGTGACTGTTACCCTGAGACAAGGGCACACAGCAACCTTCGAACTTGCACAAGAGGCAGGCTGGAACTCTGAAGACGCATCCATAGGTCCACTGAGCCCCAACAGGGTTTACCAGGCCTGTAACCCGATTGCGATGGGAAGCTCGGGCAAGTTGTTTCTAACTGGTTAATACCCAAAGCTTATAAGGGGGAATATCAAAACACTGAAATCCATGCGATGTTTACAAGCATGGGGGCCTAGTAGAGGGCCACCAAAATAATAAAATTGGAACTACTGTATAGCCACACCAGGCAGACTCTGGCAAGAAAAAAAAAAAAAGTGCAACGTCCCCAACCGGCTACCACATAGGTAGGCAGGCTGCACAACACCTCGATGTCCCAACCAGCACAATATCATTCCCTACCCAAGGCTAAACAAGGGCCACAAAACCCCAGCTGACCCCAAGTGCGGGATAAATGCCGAGCAGCAAAAACCCCTACAGAAATAGTTTCCCAAACGCATCAGGGAAGGGAACCCTAACTAGCAAGGGCAGTACTCACAGGGCACCTAGGGAAGGGTGCCCCTAAGCACATGCAGCCCGGCACTGATAAGGACACCTGGCCGCCACACACACAACAACACTGCAGAGGTCGCCATGATGGCAAAATCCCACCTATGGAAATCGAGGCCAGAGAAGACATCCGCCCCGAACCACATTAGCTAACGAACTGGAGTGCTGGGTAGCCGGTGCGGGGAGGGAAGGGCTGCGCGGACCAGCAGCGCGGCAGTGGGGAGTGACATTTGCTTGTTTGTTTGAGATTGAGGGCGTTCTACCTTTCTATTTGCTTTTTTGTTGTACTTTTCTTACCACGTGGGATTTGTTTTGTTATTCCTACCTTTTTGGGTGCCTAACCCCCGTTGATGACGTAAGGAAAACCCCAACCACAGGATTTTTTCCACGGCCACTGCTCCCTGCAACCTCTCTGATGGGGCCAGGTTCTGGTTCGTGGTCCCTGGTAGGTTGAACTCCTTAGACTAATGCCCTGATCTAATATATCATACATTAGCCCGATAGCTCCAGGGAGCCGAAGGGACTCCCCACAGAAAAGTACGATCTTGCAATAAACTCGAAATGCTAGCTATTAGCAGAAAAGGAACCTTTAAAAATATCATTACCTTATCTTTATTGCACTCTAAGTCAAGGAAGAACGTTACAAATGTGGCGACAAGCGTGTGAAACACAATAGCTGCAACTTGCTGCCTCAGGTACAACGTTTCCATATCATTATGTGGATCAAACAATGACTTCTGCAACATCAGCATATTGGAGAAGCCCTGAAAAAACATTTATTCTTTGTAAAGGGAAACAACTCTACACTATGTACTTACTACAAAACATTTTGTAAATATCAAAAATTATCATCTTGCCTTTTGATCCAATATTAAGGAAGTGAAACACCACCTACTACAGTACTTGCTATGCTCAAATTTTCTTTTCATTCCAATTACTACCATACAGTACTATGTACCCTCTGAAATTGTTTACACAGCCGATTTAAACTTAAAAAATTACTACATCAGTATAATCAACAAGTACTTATTACCATTTGAATTAATGTACATATTTTAATCAATAATCATCCCTAGTCCAATGTAGCATTTAGTATATATTTATTCAAGTAGCAAACTATTTTTCCATAATCTCCAATATGTACAAATCAATTAAGCATTTGGAGAAATATTATGAATTTCTGAGAATACAGTAATTTTAGAGTGTGATTACTTTTGTGTATATGAAGGACATGTATGAATAAACTCGAGGAACAACAGATTTCCAAAACACATTTCATTTTCCCCAAGATTCTGTGGCTGTTGCTTCTCTTGCTCAGTGCTCAGCAGTACCCAAGAGGTGGGCATTAGCACTCGGGGGTATCTTGTTTGTCAATGTTCACTCTGTCACACTGGGATCTCATTCCTGGCTTGGTAGGTCCTCCTCACCTTCCAATGTCATTTTGGTTTCAAGCTGGTTGTGTGATATGAAGGTTGTTTATAGTCACCACTTGACTTCATATTGGGATCTTTCTTTCTTGACAAGCTAGACAAGCCACCCTTGACAAGTCACCCTTTTGCCCGATCTGCTTCTTGGGTTGGAGGGGGCACTGAGGTTTTCCCTTTTTCTCATGGCAGGCATTTTTAGGGGTCCAGCTGACCATATTCCTCATTTATTAACTCACCCCCAAGGGTCTCTCTGAAGGCCAACTTCCAGGTGGTGTATTTCCCTTGTGGTTCTGGTCCTCTCCCATAAGCCTTACTTGGTGTTGAGGCCTGGGGAAGGTGGTTTCACCAATGGTTCGGTGGATATGGTACATGGCCTTTCTGCCCAAATTTGTTTTTCCTTCTGGGGCATACACGGATGGATCTTGGCTCTCTGCTGATCTCTATTAGTGTTTTTTCTTGAATGGATTTGCTGTCCCCAGTATGGAAAATAGTAGGCAGATTTCTTAATTTAATTTATCTTCTTACTAGCCTTTTTGGGGCACCAATATCAGGTGGTTTATTTCCAGTAACTTTCCAGTAATTTCTGCTCTGTTAGACTTGTGTTTTTAGCTATCTTGAAACTGTATTGCATCTTTTGCATTTTTTTTTTTTTTTTGCCAGCTTTAGCCAAGCCTGCTCTCCTTGGGTTTAGTGTGTGCACCTCTAATGTAAACATGCTCTAGCACTCTTAATATGTATTTGTCTCGTATTCCTCTTGAGAAGCCTTGCTCCCTTTATCTCACTCTAGACCATTCTCTCCTTCCTCATTTTGGGTGCTTTGGGCTTGGAAATTGCTTCCGTCATACATTTCCTTGGCCATCCTGTCTATTTCCAAGTCTTCAACATTCTGTCGGGGCCTTTGTTGCTGGAGGCATCATCTGTGTAACAAGTGGACATCGTATTCTTCAATAAATAGCTTTTTTCACATTTTCATGCATAGTTCTTAATCCTCGCATAATTCTTCTCTCTCTCTCTCTGTGTGATGCCATTCCCAGTCATTTTACTGGGGATAAATAATGTCAGCTTCATTTTATCCTTCATGCACATGACTTACAATGCAGTAGTTTACTGCTCTACCATCATTTTTCTTTATGTTCTCTCTGGATGTTCTGCCCAGTCCAGGTCCCCTCTCTGCCTCACCTCTCACAGACAAGTTACTCCATTTATATTTCTTATGCTATTATACCTTCACTGTAGTATAGGGTGAGCAAGGAGAACCACTAATGGAACTAGCCTGAAACTAGAGTCAGGTGTTCCCTGTATAAGGTAGAGTTACTCAAACTCAAAAGTGAGGTGACCTACTCCTCTGACCCTCTAGTTTAGCAATTATCAACCACTGTGAAGCATCTGTAGATGTGCCGTGGGAATTTTGAAGAGGGTCGATCCTCCCCTAAACAATGACCATGGGACTGTGTTCCCACTATGGATAAAATATTTGTCAATGCAGATGAGGAGTCACAATAACGTGGCTGAAAAATGTTGACCAAACCACACACTAGAAAATGAACAGACGACGACGTTTCAGTCCGTCCTAGACCATTATCAAGTCAATTGCGAAACGTCGTCGTCTCTTCACTTTCTAGTGTGTGATTTGGTTAACATTTGTTACTCAAGATAATGCATTTTTTATTTATCTTGTTTTAGTTATTTTGTTTTTCTTAAATATTCAGTCATTTTTTTTTCAGGGTTTATTAGGCTTATTATTAAACAACTGATGGAGTGCCTTGACCATTTTAGTGCCTGGTTCACTGTGCTGCGAGATGTAAAAGGTTGAAAATCACTGCTCTAGTTGGTAGGGTGGTAACCTTGCCTCTTAGCAGTAAGGGTAGTCTGTGTATTGAGTAATCAAATAGTCTTCAGAACTTGCTTGGTGATTCTCTGGTGATAAAGCTTTATTTTTGCTGCTACTTGAATTCTATGCCATACAGCAACGACATAACTATGAACTTGCAGAAAACTTGAGACGGGCTGTGTACTGAAATATAGAGTTATCCCACAGGTGCAAGGAACTAACAGATAAACCATTACTTGAGCTATGTTTAAAACTTACATGCTCTAACATCTACAGCAAATGAAAAAATCTTGAGATTAGTGTTTAATTCCAAGACTTCATTAGTCTCAGAGAATAAACTCCTCAGATTATACAATCATTCTCTTAAAAATATCCTCTGATTATACAATCATTCTCTTAAAAATATTCTCAGATTATACAATCATTCTCTTAAAAGTATCATTAAGAGAAGCATGAGAAAGTCATATATAAATTAAGACTACAATACCTGGAAGCTGACAGTGCCATAATCTGGCCACTGATTAACAAGGTGCTTTTCCCCTTCAATATAATAGTTGGGAAAGTGTCTGCAGCAGCCAGCACAGCAATAGTGAGGTAGTGCATGTAAAGGCTCACTAGCTGCTCCAGGGGCAGCAGCAGCACCAGAACACCTTGGATCACAGCTGTCAACCAACAAAAACATTTGTAAGTTACAAATATTTGTTTGAACTAAATTGAACATTATAAAAAAAAAAAAAGTTTATTCAGGTAAGGTACATACATACAAGAGATTTTCCACAATTTGATAGATTTATAGATAAAGCTAGTACATACAATGCCTAAAGCCACTATTACGCAAAGCGTTTCGGCAGGATTATATCTAATCTAAGACTAGATATTCTATGACTGTAGGTGATCAAGAGATGTATCGCCATGGAGGCAGATGTCATGACTGGAAGAAAGTGGCATAATAAGTATTGTTGAGGCAATGAACATGGGGAACTGTAATGATTACAGAGAGCTGAATTTTACAGCATGATGGTGGAGCAATGGCAGTGTGGTGTAATGTAGTGGTGCTGTAATGTTTACCTCTCACTGTCTATGGCAGTGAGCACTAGCTCTTTCGACACTACTTCTTAGTATCATTAGTGGCTTTATACAAAATGTAAAAAGAATATAAAAAATCAGATTCTATGAAATATTTATATCATATAAATTAATATTATTCATTTTTCAATATTTGCCCTTGCAGCTGCAAATGAAGGTGGTTGCAAACCTTTTCCTTTGAACACTGATGGTGAAAATATGAGTGGATGTAATGGTGGTGAAAATGACAAGGATTGTAAGCTGAGAATGTAGCTAACTGTGCATTCAGTGATGGTAGTACAGTACTTGGTGGTGGCAGTAATATGGTGGTGGTGTAGTTGTGATACAGCCCATCATCGAAACATGATTGTACCTACAGTAACTATTGGTCAAACATACAATAATGGTGTGTTGTACCCAAGAAAGCATAGTGTTTTGCACTATATGATTCCTGTACTCCAACTTCATTATATCCCATTTGCAAGGGAAACAATCTCCATTTGACCAGGCATCCAATGTACGGCAGAACAATAATACTCACCAAATATTGCAAAGCCCGATGACACAACATCTGCCCATGCTAAGGACCGAGGAATGCAGTTGCGGACATCATTTTGGTACCAGTAATCCAGAATTAAATACCCTGGTACTCTTAATATTACAGTTGCTATGGCTTCAAACTGTTCACCTTTCAACTTCCATCCTCTGAACCCTGAAAAAATCCACCGTCATATCATTTGAATACGTATCATCTCGACTTAAAATACTGTACACAGTTTGCAATTTAAAGCTAATACAAATGTGTAGGAAAAAAAATGTAAAATCATTTTACTAAATATGCATTACACCCATTTTCTGGTTTTTACTTAATTTTATAAGTTAAAGTATCAAAATCTTTGCAAAACCTCCAAGATTAGTATGTTCAAGTATGATACTGTAGATATTAAGAGAATATCTGGTAATCAACAAGATTGTTACTGTTCTTGATGATAGATGTTGCATCACATTACCTGGTCTAGCCAATCTGAATAACAAGTGGCAATAGTACAGTACTGTATTTCTGAAATTGGTAGCGAGTCATACAGTACTGTACTATCAAACCTTAATACCACAAGTTACAACAGATGGCATCTATCTTCATTAAATTCAAAATCTTACTGACATGGATTTCTAAATTCTGCTGCAAAACTCACATGGCAAAGTCCAAATGGTTAGTTACCACTCAAGGCAAGGGAACTATCAGGAGAAAGTGCTAAGCCATTACAACTACAGTATGTAGCACTTGGAATGGGGTCAGGACAAGGTTTAGGGATGGGACGGGGGGGGGGGAGGGTTCTGGGGGGGGAATGGTGCCCAACCACCTGTGGACGGTCGGGGACTGAACGCCGACCTGCATGAAACGAGACCATCGCTCTACCGTCCAGCCCAAGTGGTTACCACTGAGAATTTTATAAATTATTATTTTACAGCTAGAGCACATTACTGTACAGTACAGTATTACAATAATACACAATACCCCAAGTATCATTTAAGTTAATAAATGATATGATATTGGTATCATAATTTATTAAACTGTTAAGCTATACTGTATTTATAAATGAGTTCTTATTAGTTAATATATAAACTAAACAGTGCACTAAATCCACACAATACAACTGTAAAAATGCAATAACATTTCTGTCCATCCTAGACTATTATTAAGATAAATCTGGAAAAAAGTATAGTGAAAATATAATATACTATACTATCTGCTTCCCATTTCCTTTGCGACAACCAAATTTTTATCTAAGGATAGCACCCCAATACGTGAGGGGTAGGAACTGAGCAAGTCAAGTACAGTAGCTTTTTTTTTTTGAGATGCATATAAAAGTTGTTACATTCTTATACAGCCACTAGTACACGTAGCGTTTCGGGCAGGTCCCTGGAATACGATCCCCGCCGCGAAGAATCGTTGTTACAACCAAGTACACATTTTACTGTTGAGTTAAACAGAGGCTACAGTTAAGGATTTGCGCCCAGTAAATCCTCCCCGGCCAGGATATGAACCCATGACAAAGCGCTCGCGGAACGCTAGGGGAGTGTCTTACCGCTGCACCACGGAGACTGGTGCAGTAGTAAGAACATTACATTGTTGTTGGCGAATGTTGAAGCTGTTATCCAACTTAAGATTAATCTTGGTGGATCGTACACCATGCACATTCCTACCAATGTCATGGGTCACAGCGTTTCTCAACCTTTGTACGCTTGAATAATTCCTGGTTAGACCTTACATAAACACACATGGATATCATTGTCAACTGAAAGGAGACAATTTGTCTTTGCTCTTGATACTGGTTAAATGAAAAAAAAAATAACAAAAAGACTCAAAAATACATTTGCATATTATTAAAATTAGCCTATTTATCATTATTTCATGTAAAGCTCCTAGATACCTTGGGGGTTCAACGAAACCCAGTCGAGAAATTCTGGGTTAGGATGTCGGAAAACTCTAAGTTTCAGAATGTTGACCTTATAAAACTCTCACGTTCTACCACACCTCCCTCCACATTCTCAGAGTTCATCATTACAGCAGAACAGATAAGGATAAAGAGAGACCACTAGGCCTACATGACTATATTACTTGATGCCAAAAATCATTAAAAAAATATTAATTTTTTAATATTTCGTTAAACCGTTGCATTTTGTCAAGCACAGCATTGCCGGCGTCACGGTGCTCGGCCTCCACCACCCACCTGGAATTCTTACATTTTTATATTAATAATTCCTGTTAACGACGACAGGAAGCCCGTGTGTATACTATATAGGGGAGCTGGTCGGCCGAGCGGACAGCATGCTGGACTTGTGATCCTGGGTTCGATCCCAGGCGCCGGCGAGAGACAATGGGCAGAGTTTCTTTCACCCTATGCCCCTGTTACCTAGCAGTAAAATAGGTACCTGGGTGTTAGTCAGCTGTCACGGGCTGCTTCCTGGGGGTGGAAGCCTGGTCGAGGACCGGGCCGCGGGGACACTAAAGCCCCGAAATCATCTCAAGATAACCTCAAGATGGTGTGTACCTTTTAACACCCCCCCCCCCCAGGGTGTACCAGTGACCACGGTGCCCCTGTGCCCCCTAGTGAGCCCCTGTGCCCCGCCCAGGGTGCCCAGGTCAGCACCTGGTGTGGGGGTCACACACGGTCAGTCAGGTTAACCACTGGTGAGTGTGGCCAGTATATGGAAGGGTGATGAGAGCCTCGGCCTGGACTAAAAGCTCCTCAAATAAGGATAAGCATTTCCATACATCATCATTTGAGCCACAAAACCATTGCCTGTGTGTGAGAAGTGTGAGGAGTGAGAGTGTGGAGCGTCTCAAGAGGTTGAGAGGAGTTAACAAGGCCATTAGAGTGTGGTGGAGGAGGAGGTCTCACCCCGTATACGTCGCCTGAGACTGTAGTCCATGATGAGCAGCAGCAGCACCAGCACTAACTCATCACTGAGTCACCACACTCATCATCACCACTACTACTACACGCCGCCGCGCTGCTCCTTCTTCCTCAGCCGCAGCGGGAGACTGCCGTGACGTCACACTCGCCGCCTTGTCACACAGCCTTCCGGGTTCGAGCCCCGGCACCTCCTCCGGCACCCACAAGGCCAACATTGATCATACTCTCCACAGATGCCACAATTTGACACCAACATTGTAACATTTTGTCAAATTGTCTCAATGACTATTGCCAAACTGTCTGTATACCGAGTCATACAAGTGTGTGTGTGTATGTCTCGTACATATTACTTGTGTAAAGGAAATATATAATATGTTTATCACTCACATATTGGGCAATATGTTTATTGTTTGTGATGTGTGTGTATATGTATGTATGAACACGTTGTACTAACCGGGATGAGAACAGCTTGGGGGCTGCCTCATTCCCTTTGTGGTGTATTTTACCTCAATAAACTTGTTTCATGTGAATTTCACAGTTAGTTTCTTTTCGTAGTGAGAGAGGTGTTCTCTCCCCCCCCCCCCTAGTTCCCTGTGTCACTAACCATCCTCTCACATGGAGACATTACATCAAACTTATAGCTAGTTTTTTCACATTAGGTCTATATTAAGGTCCCCCCCCAAGGTCAACTGGTGACCTCGCCCAGGATGTGACCCCACAACAAGGTCACTCCTCACTACCTACTGACTGCTAGGTGACCAAACGCATTAGATTGATAGCAATATATATTAAATTTCGAAAAAATATAGTTAAACGACAGCAGTAATAATATTATTTCTAACAATTACATAGGATGTGATTAGAGTGTATACATGGTAGGTCATAATTAATATTATTATTGAGCATGAAGTGAGCCAGAGAGGGAAGTGACCTCATAATGTGTGCCTGAATGAGGCCAGGAAGCTGCCCACACATCAAGGGTAACTCCTTAATTATACTTATAAATATACCTCCTGTGTAGCTCTATCTTATACATTTGAACACTGATGAACATACAATACAACTAAATCTACAAAATTCGGGTACTGACGGAATCATTTATATACATATATATCAATATATAATATTATAAACATAAAGGTCTAGTACATTAGGACATCATAGCCTATAAAACTCAGTTTGGGGGAGGCCAGGAGCTAGAGCCTGGCGGATCGGTCATTGATATACAGTAATAATTATGCTATAGTGAACGAGGTCACATAGAGAGACAATATAATAATGGTCCCGTAGTGCAATAGTCTACGCTCTCAACTGGGGATCCCATGATGAATTTCCGGACGGGATAGAAATGGTTGGGCACGTTTCCTTTCACCTAATGCCTCTGTTCACCTAGCAATGGGTGAAGAGTGGAATTCACTACCTAGGCACAATGGGTAGTCTGGCAGTGTGGCTACTATAATGGGTATGCTTTCTGGGAAGCATCCTGTGACTTTTCTGGGAAAAAGTCAGTATAATTGGCCTATAGGTCTTATAACGTGGCCTTGATAAGCGTATACAAATAAAAGCTTAATGTCTCTAACAACGGGAATTATTATATAGTAAGGACAATACACAAGTACGCTCTCACAATTACTACTGTCAAAACTAGAGCGGTTTTGCCTAACCAGAAGCCTCAGAAATTAGGCTTCCTGCCTAACCTGCCGGAGCCTCATTAGGTCTATGATGCGTCAATATTGTGCTGGTTTTAATTTTCCTAAACGGCATTGGCGGGGACAGGAAGCCTGCACTTACACTTATGGAAGTTCCCCCACCCCCCAGGGTCAACTATACTGACTCTCCACAGGGTGTAATTAACAGTTGCACCCACATACTCCCTATATATGAACACATGAGCGGTAATATATATACTATAGTTGGTTGTTCAATGTTAGCTGTGGCCAGTATACGCAATAACAACAATTATAAATCAAGATGATAAAGTTAAATGACATTTATATAGCACAGTACATATATGACGACTCCTCTCTCCTGCTTATTGCCAAGTAAACTGGTCTATTTTGTATTAACATAAGCTTGGGTACAGGAAGAGCAGCGTGCTAGCTGCTACCCTACTCTACATTAGGGAGTTGACCAGACCACACACTACAAGGTCAAGGGACGACGACGTTTTGGTCCGTCCTGAACCATTCTCAAGTCGATTGTGTCTACATTAGGGAGTAGACCATAGCTCAAGAGCCAGCTGTAAGTTCATCTAATATCTCCATTTACATTTGTTTAATTTGGCCACGAAAAGCAACTTTCCTGGGATCACACAGCTGCAGGGGGTATCAAAGTGCTAAACAGGAAATACTCATTCAAGATATTATAATACATATCAATATATATATATATACACATATAGAATTGTATGTAATCATATATAGCACTTGAATAAATAGACAAAAGCATGAAACAAAATAGTGTATATATATATATATATATATTATATATATATATATATATATATATATATATATATATATATATATATATATATATATATATATATATTAGTATATATATATATATATATATATATATATATATATATGTATATATATATATATATATATATATTCTGCCCGAAACGCTTTGCGTAATAGTGGCTTTAGGCATTGTATGTACTAGCTCTATCTATAAAGCCAACAAACTTTGTAAAATCTCTTTATGTATGTACCTTACCTAAATAAAAATTATTATTATTATTATTATTATTATTATTATTATTATTATATATAGCGGCACTTATACACAAGGGACAAGCTTCCTGCTCCTCCTCCCCCCCCCCCCCCCCCAAGGTCACTATATAGGATACAGTGGCCGTCAGGATTAATAAAAAACTACTCGACTGTGTTGTTGTTGTTGATTAAGGATCAACATTGTGTTGTGTGGTGGAGAGAGCAGAGTTGTTCTACAAGTGTTGTGTCCTGGTGTTACTGCCTCCATCCACCGCTCAGGAAATTTGTCCCTTCATCATGCTCTTGTAAACGTTTGAGATCTTTATTTATTTTATCATTACACCATACTTATCTGAGTGGTAGTACTCCCGTATACCCCATGTTAAACGGTGGTGGATCCCATACCTATCATAGGAGTGCATATATTGCTCCCATACCCATCCTGTCAGTGATAGTGTACCCATACCCATCCTAGGAGTGATAGTATACCCGTACCCATCCTAGGAGTGATAGTGTACCCGTACCCATCCTAGGAGTGATAGTGTACCCATACCCATCCTGTGAGTGATAGTGTACCCATACCCATCCTAGGAGTGATAGTGTACCCATACCCATCCTGTGAGTGATAGTGTACCCATACCCATCCTAGGAGTGATAGTGTACCCTTACCCATCCTATGAGTAATAGTGTACCCATATCCATCCTGTGAGTGACAGCATACCCATTCTGTGAGTGATAGCGTACCCACTTCTGAAGTTGGGGCGTAGTGTAGGACCAGTCTGCCCTTCCACAGGAGTGTTTGTGGGTTCAGACGTAAAAACTTGGACTGGCCTTAGCATGGAGTTCCCCAAACTTCCTGTGATTTCAGTACAAATCCAGTTGTATGATTTTCACTAGTCAGCGGTGGTCTAGTGGTAGAGTATGCACCTTGCCAATGCCAGAGTCTTAGGTTGGCACCCACTTCATTGTCCCAGTGGATATTTTCATTGATATACTGTATATCATGTTAATGTCATATCTGTGTGTTACCCTGTCTCGGCCTGGTGAGTGATAGTGTACCCAATCATCTTCATCTAGTTGTGCTCGCCTAGTCGTGCTTGCGGGGGTTGAGCTCTGGCTCTTTGGTCCCAAGCTACAAATCCTTTCACAATTACAGGTAATACTCTTCTCATCTTGTTGGAGGGAGCTGAGGTGTAGTCACCATATAAACGAGCGATTTGATGAATAGCGGACACACGGAGACATCTCCCGTCACGCAGGGTGCAGTCGCACCTCCACAGATCTCCAGTAATCATCTATTGATACTGGTGATGGCTCAAAAGGGCCACCACTTACGGGCTATTCATGCCCGTGCCACCTTTTGGGTGGCTTAATCTTCATCTAACACATTCACTCGGGAGACATCTCCCGTCACGCAGGGTGCAGTCGCACCTCCACAGATCTCCAGTATCAGCTCTTGATACTGGTAATGGATCAAAAGGGGCCACCACTTACGGGCTTATTCATGCCCGTGCCACCCTTTTGGGTGGCTTAATCTTCATCAATTAATCAATAGCGGACAGTACAATCTCCAGTCAAGAATGTAGTACTCGGCGTGGGCAGTTCTAATCGACCTAAGACGCTACAGCTTCGACACAGAGCAGACAGCAGACTACGACCGCATCCAGCTACAACGCTCTCGCTCCCCGAGTTCAGACACCTCGCAATTCCCAATTGAGCCGCCACGCTCTCCCACATAGAGCTCCGCCACGCTCTCCCACATAGAGCTCCGCGACTCCGGCCACACTCAGCTCTCTGCTCTGCTCCAGGCTTCGTCTCAACGTCTACGACACTGCTGTATCCAGGACTACTAAATAAATATGAAACTCACTAAACACTGTGTATCTAATCAACCCAACAACGTAACATAAACGTACGTTACATTAGAGAACAGGATGGGTCCACGTACTGAGCCCTGTGAGACTCCGGCTGGTGACATCTCACACACCCTGATGTCCCTCCTCACAGTTACTCGCTGTTTCCTAGGACACTCCCTTATCCACTGGAGCAGCTCTCCTTTCACTCCCGCCTGTTGCTCCAACTTTTGTAACAGGCTTTTATGGGGTACTGTGTCAAAGGCTTTCTGACAGTCCAAGAAAATGCAGTCTGCCCACCCTTCTCTTTCTTGCTTAATTTGTGTTGCTTGGTCATAGAATTCTATTAAGCCTGTAACGCACGTTTTACCATCCCTGAACCCATGTTGGTGGTGCGTTACAAAGCTGTTTCCCTTCAGATGCTCTACGAGCCTTTTCCTCACGATCTTCTCCATCACCTTTCATGGTATACAAGTTAGGGAAACTGGCCTGTAGTTTCAGTGCCATACCCATCCTGTGAGTGATAGTGTACCCATACCCATCCTGTGAGTGATAGTGTACCCATACCCATCCTGTGAGTGATAGTGTACCCATACGCATCCTGTGAGTGATAGTGTACCCATACCCATCCTGTGAGTGATGATGTACCTATACCCATCCTGTGAGTGATAGTGTACCCATACCCATCCTGTGAGTGATAGTGTACCCATACCCATCCTGTGAGTGATAGTGTACCCGTACCCATCCTGTGAGTGATAGTGTACCCATACCCATCCTGTGAGTGATAATGTACCCATACCCATACCTGTGAGTGATAGTGTACCCCATACCCATCCTATGAATGATTGTGTACCCATACCCATCCTGTGAGTGATAATGTACCCATACCCATCCTGTGAGTCGATAGTGTACCCATACCCATCCTATGAATGATTGTGTACCCATACCCATCCTGTGAGTGATAATATACACCATCCTGTGAGTGATAGTATACCCATACCCATCCTGTGAGTGATAATATACCCATCCTGTGAGTGATAGTGTACCCATACCCATTCTGTGAGTGATAGTGTACCCATACCCATCCTAGTGAATGATAATATACCCATCCTGTGAGTGATAGTGTACCCATACCCATTCTGTGAGTGATAGTGTACCCATACCCATGCTGTGAGTGATAATATACCCATCCTGTGAGTGATAGTGTACCCATACCCATGCTGTGAATGATAGTGTACTCATACCCATCCTGTGGGTACCTATACCCCATCCTGTGAATGATAGTGTACCCATACCCATCCTGTGGGTACCTATACCCATCCTGTGAATGATAGTGTACTCATACCCATGCTGTGGGTACCTATAACCCATCTTGTGAATGATAGTGTACCCATACATATCCTGTGGGTACCTATACCCATGCTGTGAATGATAGTGTACTCATACCCATCCTGTGGGTACCTATACCCATCCTGTGAATGATAGTGTACCCATACCCATTCCTGTGGGTACCTATAACCATCCTGTGAATGATAGTGTACTCATACCCATCCTGTGGGTACCTATACCCATCCTGTGAATGATAGTGTACCCATACCCATCCTGTGGGTACCTATACCCATGCTGTGAATGATAGTGTACCCATACCCATCCTGTGGGTACCTATACCCATCCTGTGAATAATAGTGTACTCATACCCATCCTGTGGGTACCTATACCCATCCCGTGAATGATAGTGTACCCATACCCATCCTGTGGGTACCTATACCCATCCTGTGAATGATAGTGTACTCATACCCATCCTGTGGGTACCTATACCCATGCTGTGAGGGGCGTGGAAACGTCACAGACACACAGAATATGGGCTCAGATGGGAACTAAATCTAATAATGTTTTTTTTGTTTTTGTTTTTTTAAATTTTGCCCCGAGGGGCGAGCTTATTGGGCAGCGCCTATTCTCAATGGCAGTTATAATTAAGTTAGCTTTGATCAGCTATAGTTTCAAATGTTATAATGTAGTTTAACAGTACATTTACAGTTTTGGTTCATTTGGTTTAATGCACGGGAAGGGCATGAGCGTGGGCATAAATTATGACATCCTCTGCCCGGGAATCGAATCCGGGATCCACAGTTGCAAGCCTGTGACGTAGTCTACTGCGCTACAGGACCCCTATGTAACCTAATATCTCATACCAATAGTTTTGAAGGACATAATAAATAAAAGTTTATTAATATAAAATGTATATTAATGTTAATAGTGGCATACTGGCGCGATATACAGTATATACATCTTGAGATGTATTGTATTGTATACTACAACAGGAAGAGTAGTTGCCATCCAAGACAATTCTTATTATTTGCCTTATCTTTCTTCCAATGTCTTCCAGCGAAATATAAAAAAAATCATTAATGACTATGACATATGCCGCTCTTAATGACACTATAACACAAGCCACACACACTAATATATCATTACACAAAATATAAACCCTTAAACAAATGGCAAGACCCAACACCTACAAGAGTAATATCAAGAAATACCTTTACCTACACTTAATATACCACTCCCCAGCGAGTACCCATAGCATATATTCTATCATATACGAGTAGATAACGAGGAGGATATAGATGATATAGGAGAGGATATATGGGGCTAGTGAAGGAGGATTGATTTAGTGTGTGTGGAGGGCTGGCGGGTGGCGGGTGGAGCAGTAGTGATGGCTCCCACTAAGGCCTCCAGGGCCGCCACCTCCCTTATAGACCAGTTCTGCTCCATTACAGGTAAATCCTGGCACCCCCCTGGGGGTCGTCGCCCCCTCCCAGGGGTCGTGGCCCCCCCCCGAGGGTGCCCTCTGGGGGGCTTGTGTGGGGCGGCCGCTACTCTGGGGGCGGCCTTTGTTGTTGGCTTCCCCCTGGTGGTTGTGGCACCTGTGGGGTGGTTGTTGGCTTCCTGCTGGTGGTTGTGGCACCTGTGGGGGGTTGTTGGCTTCCTGCTGGTGGTTGTGGCTCCTGTGGGGGGTTGTTGGCTTCCTGCTGGTGGTTGTGGCACCTGTGGGGTGGTTGTTGGCTTCCTGCTGGTGGTTGTGGCACCTGTGGGGTGTTGTTGGCTTCCCCCTGGTGGTTGTGGCACCTGTGGGGTGGTTGTTGGCTTCCCCCTGGTGGTTGTGGCACCTGTGGGGTGTTGTTGGCTTCCCCCTGGTGGTTGTGGCACCTGTGGGGTGGTTGTTGGCTTCCTGCTGGTGGTTGTGGCACCTGTGGGGGGTTGTTGGCTTCCTGCTGGTGGTTGTGGCACCTGTGGGGGGTTGTTGGCTTCCTGCTGGTGGTTGTGGCACCTGTGGGGTGTTGTTGGCTTCCTGCTGGTGGTTGTGGCACCTGTGGGGTGTTGTTGGCTTCCCCCTGGTGGTTGTGGCACCTGTGGGGTGTTGTTGGCTTCCCCCTGGTGGTTGTGGCACCTGTGGGGTGTTGTTGGCTTCCTGCTGGTGGTTGTGGCACCTGTGGGGTGTTGTTGGCTTCCTGCTGGTGGTTGTGGCACCTGTGGGGTGTTGTTGGCTTCCCCCTGGTGGTTGTGGCACCTGTGGGGTGTTGTTGGCTTCCCCCTGGTGGTTGTGGCACCTGTGGGGT
>NC_091160.1:40975833-41007801 GCF_040958095.1 Procambarus clarkii | reverse complement strand
TGTGGACGGCAGGGGGGGAGTGTGGACGGCAGGGAGGGGGAGTGTGGACGCTGGGAGGGGGAGTGTGGACGGCAGGGAGGGGGAGTGTGGACGCAGGGAGGGGGAGTGTAGACGGCAGGGAGGGGAGTGTGGACGGCAGGGAGGGGAGTGTGGACGGCAGGGAGGGGGAGTGTGGACGGCAGGGAGGGGAGTGTGGACGGCAGGGAGGGGGAGTGTGGACAGCAGGGAGGGGAGTGTGGACGGCAGGGAGGGGAGTGTGGACGGCAGGGAGGGAGTGTGGACGGCAGGGAGGGGGAGTGTGGACGGAGGGAGGGGAGTGTGGACGGCAGGGAGGGGGAGTGTGGACGGCAGGGAGGGGAGGGACGGCAGGGAGGGGGAGTGTGGACGCTGGGAGGGGAGTGTGGACGGCAGGGAGGGGAGTGTGGACGGCAGGGAGGGGGATTGTGGACGGCAGGGAGGGGAGTGTGGACGGCAGGGAGGGGAGTGTGGACGGCAGAGAGGGAGTGTGGACGGCAGGGAGGGGAGTGTGGACGGCAGGGAGGGGAGTGTGACGGCAGGGAGGGGAGTGTGGACGGCAGGGAGGGGGAGTGTGGACGGCAGGGAGGGGAGTGTGGACGGCAGGGAGGGGGAGTGTGGACGCAGGGAGGGGGAGTGTGGACGGCAGGGAGGGGAGTGTGGACGGCAGGGAGGGGGAGTGTGGACGGCAGGGAGGGGGAGTGTGGACGGCATGGAGGGGAGTGTGGACGGCAGGGAGGGGGAGTGTGGACGGCAGGGAGGGGGAGTGTGGACGGCAGGGAGGGGAGTGTGGACGGCAGGGAGGGGGAGTGTGGACGGCAGGGAGGAGTGTGGACGGCAGGGAGGGAGTGTGGACGGCAGGGAGGGGGAGTGTGGACGGCAGGGAGGGGAGTGTGGACGGCAGGGAGGGGAGTGTGGACGGCAGGGAGGGGGAGTGTGGACGGCAGGAGGGGGAGTGTGGACGGCAGGGAGGGGAGTGTGGACGGCAGGGAGGGGGAGTGTGGACGCTGGGAGGGGGAGTGTGGACGGCAGGGAGGGGAGTGTGGACGGCAGGGAGGGGGAGTGTGGACGCTGGGAGGAGGGAGTGTGGACGGCAGGGAGGGGGAGTGTGGACGGCGGGAGGGGGGAGTGTGGACGCGGAGGGGAGTGTGGACGCAGGGAGGGGGAGTGTGGACGGCAGGGAGGGGGGAGTGTGGACGGCAGGGAGGGGGAGTGTGGACGGCAGGGAGGGGGAGTGTGGACGGCAGGGAGGGGAGTGTGGACGGCAGGGAGGGGAGTGTGGACGGCAGGGAGGGGGAGTGTGGACGGCAGGGAGGGGAGTGTGGACGGCAGGGAGGGGAGTGTGGACGGCAGGGAGGGGGAGTGTGGACGGCAGGGAGGGGAGTGTGGACGGCAGGGAGGGGAGTGTGGACGGCAGGGGGGGGAGTGTGGACGGCAGGGAGGGGGAGTGTGGACGGCAGGGAGGGGGAGTGTGGACGGCAGGGAGGGGAGTGTGGACGGCAGGGAGGGGAGTGTGGACGGCAGGGAGGGGGAGTGTGGACGCTGGGAGGGGAGTGTGGACGGCAGGAGGGGGAGTGTGACGGCAGGGAGGGGAGTGTGGACGCGGGAGGGGGAGTGTGGACGGCAGGGAGGGGGAGTGTGGACGGCAGGGAGGGGGAGTGTGGACGGCAGGGAGGGGGAGTGTGGACGGCAGGGAGGGGGAGTGTGGACGCTGGGAGGGGGAGTGTGGACGGCAGGGAGGGGGAGTGTGGACGGCAGGGAGGGGGAGTGTGGACGGCAGGGAGGGGAGTGTGGACGGCAGGGAGGGGAGTGTGGACGGCAGGGAGGGGGAGTGTGGACGGCAGGGAGGGGAGTGTGGACGGCAGGGAGGGGAGTGTGGACGGCAGGGAGGGGAGTGTGGACGGCAGGAGGGGGAGTGTGGACGGCAGGGAGGGGGAGTGTGGACGGCAGGAGGGGAGTGTGGACGGCAGGGAGGGAGTGTGGACGGCAGGGAGGGGGAGTGTGGACGGCAGGGAGGGGAGTGTGGACGGCAGGGAGGGGGAGTGTGGACGGCAGGAGGGGAGTGTGGACGCTGGGAGGGGGAGTGTGGACGGCAGGGAGGGGGAGTGTGGACGCAGGGAGGGGAGTGTGGACGGCAGGGAGGGGAGTGTGGACGGCAGGGAGGGGAGTGTGGACGGCAGGGAGGGGGAGTGTGGACGGCAGGGAGGGGGAGTGTGGACGGCAGGGAGGGGAGTGTGGACGGCAGAGAGGGGAGTGTGGACGGCAGGGAGGGGGAGTGTGGACGGCAGGGAGGGGGAGTGTGGACGGCAGGGAGGGGGAGTGTGGACGGCAGGGAGGGGAGTGTGGACGGCAGGGAGGGGAGTGTGGACGGCAGGGAGGGGAGTGTGGACGCTGGGAGGGGGAGTGTGGACGGCAGGGAGGGGGAGTGTGGACGGCAGGGAGGGGAGTGTGGACGGCAGGGAGGGGGAGTGTGGACGGCAGGGAGGGGAGTGTGGACGGCAGGGAGGGGGAGTGTGGACGGCAGGGAGGGGAGTGTGGACGGCAGGGAGGGGGAGTGTGGACGGCAGGGAGGGGAGTGTGGACGGCAGGGAGGGGGAGTGTGGACGGCAGGGAGGGGAGTGTGGACGGCAGGGAGGGGGAGTGTGGACGCTGGGAGGGGGAGTGTGGACGGCAGGGAGGGGAGTGTGGACGGCAGGGAGGGGAGTGTGGACGGCAGGGAGGGGAGTGTGGACGGCAGGGAGGGGGAGTGTGGACGGCAGGGAGGGGAGTGTGGACGGCAGGGAGGGGAGTGTGGACGGCAGGGAGGGGGAGTGTGGACGGCAGGGAGGGGAGTGTGGACGGCTGGGAGGGGGAGTGGACGGCAGGGAGGGGGAGTGTGGACGGCAGGGAGGGGGAGTGTGGACGGCAGGGAGGGGAGTGTGGACGGCAGGGAGGGGGAGTGTGGACGGCAGGGAGGGGAGTGTGGACGGCAGGAGGGGGAGTGTGGACGGCAGGGAGGGGAGTGTGGACGCTGGGAGGGGGAGTGTGGACGGCAGGGAGGGGGAGTGTGGACGGCAGGGAGGGGAGTGTAGACGGCAGGGAGGGGAGTGTGGACGGCAGGGAGGGGAGTGTGGACGGCAGGGAGGGGGAGTGTGGACGGCAGGGAGGGGGAGTGTGGACGGCAGGGAGGGGGAGTGTGGACGGCAGGGAGGGGAGTGTGGACGGCAGGGAGGGGGAGTGTGGACGGCAGGGAGGGGAGTGTGGACGGCAGGGAGGGGAGTGTGGACGGCAGGGAGGGGGAGTGTGGACGGCAGGGAGGGGAGTGTGGACGGCAGGGAGGGGGAGTGTGGACGCCAGGGAGGGGGAGTGTGGACGGCAGGGAGGGGGAGTGTGGACGCAGGGAGGGGAGTGTGGACGGCAGGGAGGGGAGTGTGGACGGCAGGGAGGGGGAGTGTGGACGGCAGGGAGGGGGAGTGTGGACGGCAGGGAGGGGGAGTGTGGACGGCAGGAGGGGAGTGTGGACGGCAGGGAGGGGAGTGTGGACGGCAGGGGGGGGAGTGTGGACGGCAGGGAGGGGAGTGTGGACGGCAGGGAGGGGGAGTGTGGACGGCAGGGAGGGGAGTGTGGACGGCAGGGAGGGGGAGTGTGGACGGCAGGGAGGGGAGTGTGGACGGCAGGGAGGGGAGTGTGGACGCAGGGAGGGGAGTGTGGACGGCAGGGAGGGGGAGTGTGGACGGCAGGGAGGGGGAGTGTGGACGGCAGGAGGGGGAGTGTGGACGGCAGGGAGGGGAGTGTGGACGGCAGAGAGGGGAGTGTGGACGGCAGGGAGGGGGAGTGTGGACGGCAGGGAGGGGAGTGTGGACGGCAGGGAGGGGAGTGTGGACGGCAGGGAGGGGGAGTGTGGACGGCAGGGAGGGGAGTGTGGACGGCAGGGAGGGGGAGTGTGGACGGCAGGGAGGGGGAGTGTGGACGGCAGGGAGGGGAGTGTGGACGGCAGGGAGGGGGAGTGTGGACGGCAGGGAGGGGGAGTGTGGACGGCATGGAGGGGAGTGTGGACGGCAGGGAGGGGGAGTGTGGACGGCTGGGAGGGGAGTGTGGACGGCAGGGAGGGGAGTGTGGACGGCAGGGGGGGAGTGTGGACGGCAGGAGGGGGAGTGTGGACGCTGGGAGGGGGAGTGTGGACGGCAGGGAGGGGAGTGTGGACGGCAGGGAGGGGAGTGTGGACGGCAGGGAGGGGGAGTGTGGACGGCAGGGAGGGGGAGTGTGGACGGCAGGGAGGGGGAGTGTGGACGGCAGGGAGGGGGAGTGTGGACGGCAGGGAGGGGGAGTGTGGACGGCAGGGAGGGGGAGTGTGGAGCAGGGAGGGGAGTGTGGACGGCAGGGAGGAGTGTGGACGGCAGGGAGGGGGAGTGTGGACGGCAGGGAGGGGAGTGTGGACGGCAGGGAGGGGGAGTGTGGACGGCAGGGAGGGGGAGTGTGGACGGCAGGGAGGGGAGTGTGGACGGCAGGGAGGGGGAGTGTGGACGGCAGGGAGGGGGAGTGTGGACGGCAGGGAGGGGGAGTGTGGACGGCAGGGAGGGGGAGTGTGGACGGCAGGGAGGGGGAGTGTGGACGGCAGGGAGGGGAGTGTGGACGGCAGGGAGGGAGTGTGGACGGCAGGGAGGGGGAGTGTGGACGGCAGGGAGGGGAGTGTGGACGGCAGGGAGGGGGAGTGTGGACGGCAGGGAGGGGGAGTGTGGACGGCAGGGAGGGGAGTGTGGACGGCAGGGAGGGGAGTGTGGACGGCAGGGAGGGGGAGTGTGGACGGCAGGGAGGGGGAGTGTGGACGGCAGGGAGGGGAGTGTGGACGGCAGGGAGGGGGAGTGTGGACGGCAGGGAGGGGGAGTGTGGACGGCAGGGAGGGGGAGTGTGGACGGCAGGGAGGGGGAGTGTGGACGCAGCAGGGAGGGGAGTGTGGACGGCAGGGAGGGGAGTGTGGACGGCAGGGAGGGGAGTGTGGACGGCAGGGAGGGGAGTGTGGACGGCAGGGAGGGGAGTGTGGACGGCAGGGAGGGGAGTGTGGACGCAGGGAGGGGAGTGTGGACGGCAGGGAGGGGAGTGTGGACGGCAGGGAGGGGGAGTGTGGACGGCAGGGAGGGGAGTGTGGACGGCAGGGAGGGGAGTGTGGACGGCAGAGGGGAGTGTGGACGGCAGGAGGGGAGTGTGGACGGCAGGGAGGGGGAGTGTGGACGGCAGGGAGGGGAGTGTGGACGGCAGGGAGGGGGAGTGTGGACGGCAGGGAGGGAGTGTCGACGGCAGGGAGGGGAGTGTGGACGGCAGGGAGGGGAGTGTGGACGCTGGGAGGGGGAGTGTGGACGGCAGGGAGGGGAGTGTGGACGGCAGGGAGGGGGAGTGTGGACGGCAGGGAGGGGAGTGTGGACGGCAGGGAGGGGGAGTGTGGACGCGGGGAGGGGGAGTGTGGACGGCAGGGAGGGGAGTGTGGACGGCAGGGGGGGGAGTGTGGACGGCAGGGAGGGGAGTGTGGACGGCAAGGGGGAGGGAGTGTGGACGCTGGGAGGGGGAGTGGGACGGCAGGGAGGGGGAGTGTGGACGGCAGGGAGGGGGAGTGTGGACGGCAGGGAGGGGGAGTGTGGACGGCAGGGAGGGGGAGTGTGGACGGCAGGGAGGGGAGTGTGGACGGCAGGGAGGGGGAGTGTGGACGGCAGGGAGGGGGAGTGTGGACGGCAGGGAGGGGAGTGTGGACGGCAGGGGGGGGAGGGGAGTGTGGACGGCAGGGAGGGGGAGTGTGGACGGCAGGGAGGGGGAGTGTGGACGGCAGGGGGGGAGTGTGGACGGCAGGGAGGGGGAGTGTGGACGGCAGGGAGGGGGAGTGTGGACGGGGGAGGGGAGTGTGGACGGCAGGGAGGGGGAGTGTGGACGGCAGGGAGGGGGAGTGTGGACGGGGAGGGGGAGTGTGGACGGCAGGGAGGGGGAGTGTGGACGGCAGGGAGGGGGAGTGTGGACGCAGGGAGGGGGAGTGTGGACGGCAGGGAGGGGGAGTGTGGACGGCAGGGAGGGGAGTGTGGACGGCAGGGAGGGGGAGTGTGGACGGCAGGGAGGGGAGTGTGGACGGGGGAGGGGGAGTGTGGACGGCAGGGAGGGGAGTGTGGACGGTGGGAGGGGGAGTGTGGACGGCAGGGAGGGGAGTGTGGACGGCAGGGAGGGGAGTGTGGACGGCAGGGAGGGGGAGTGTGGACGGCGGAGGGGGGGAGTGTGGACGGCAGGGAGGGGAGTGTGGACGGCAGGGAGGGGGAGTGTGGACGGCAGGGAGGGGAGTGTGGACGGCAGGGAGGGGAGTGTGGACGGCAGGGAGGGGGAGTGTGGACGGCAGGGGGGGGAGTGTGGACGTAGGGAGGGGGAGTGTGGACGGCAGGGAGGGGGAGTGTGGACGGCAGGGAGGGGGAGTGTGGACGGCAGGGAGGGGGAGTGTGGACGGCAGGGAGGGAGTGTGGACGGCAGGGAGGGGAGTGTGGACGGGGGAGGGGAGTGACGGCAGGGAGGGGGAGTGTGGACGCAGGGAGGGGGAGTGTGGACGGCAGGGAGGGGAGTGTGGACGGCAGGGAGGGGGAGTGTGGACGGCAGGAGGGGGAGTGTGGACGCAGGGAGGGGAGTGTGGACGGCAGGGAGGGGAGTGTGGACGGCAGGGAGGGGAGTGTGGACGGCAGGGAGGGGGAGTGTGGACGGCAGGGAGGGGGAGTGTGGACGGCAGGGAGGGGAGTGTGGACGGCAGGGGGGGGAGTGTGGACGGCAGGGAGGGGGAGTGTGGACGGCAGGGAGGGGAGTGTGGACGGCAGGGAGGGGGAGTGTGGACGGCAGGGAGGGGAGTGGGACGGCAGGGAGGGGGAGTGTGGACGGCAGGGAGGGGGAGTGTGGACGGGGGAGGGGAGTGTGGACGCAGGAGGGGAGTGTGGACGGCAGGGAGGGGGAGTGTGGACGGCAGGGAGGGGGAGTGTGGACGGCAGGGAGGGGGAGTGTGGACGGCAGGGAGGGGAGTGTGGACGGGGGAGGGGAGTGTGGACGGCAGGGAGGGGAGTGTGGACGGCAGGGAGGGGGAGTGTGGACGGCAGGGAGGGAGTGTGGACGGCAGGGAGGGGGAGTGTGGACGGCAGGGAGGGGGAGTGTGGACGGCAGGGAGGGGAGTGTGGACGGCAGGGAGGGGAGTGTGGACGGCAGGAGGGGGAGTGTGGACGGCAGGGAGGGGGAGTGTGGACGGCAGGGAGGGGAGTGTGGACGGCAGGGAGGGGGAGTGTGGACGGCAGGAGGGGGAGTGTGGACGGCAGGGAGGGGAGTGTGGACGGCAGGGAGGGGGAGTGTGGACGGCAGGGAGGGGGAGTGTGGACGGCAGGGAGGGGAGTGTGGACGGCAGGGAGGGGGAGTGTGGACGGCAGGGAGGGGGAGTGTGGACGGCAGGGAGGGGAGTGTGGACGGCAGGGAGGGGAGTGTGGACGGTGGGAGGGGAGTGTGGACGGCAGGGAGGGGGAGTGTGGACGGCAGGGGGGGGAGTGTGGACGGCAGGGAGGGGAGTGTGGACGGCAGGGAGGGGAGTGTGGACGGCAGGGAGGGGGAGGTGTGGACGGCAGGGAGGGGAGTGTGGACGGCAGGGAGGGGAGTGTGGACGGCAGGGAGGGGAGTGTGGACGGCAGGGAGGGGGAGTGTGGACGGCAGGGAGGGGGAGTGTGGACGGCAGGGAGGGGAGTGGACGGCAGGGAGGGGGAGTGTGGACGGGGGAGGGGAGTGTGGACGGCAGGGAGGGGAGTGTGGACGCAGGGAGGGGAGTGTGGACGGCAGGGGGGGAGTGTGGACGGCAGGGAGGGGGAGTGTGGACGGCAGGGAGGGGGAGTGTGGACGGCAGGGAGGGGAGTGTGGACAGGGAGGGGAGTGTGGACGGCAGGGAGGGGAGTGTGGACGGCAGGGAGGGGGAGTGTGGACGCAGGGAGGGGGAGTGTGGACGGCAGGGAGGGGGAGTGTGGACGGCAGGGAGGGGGAGTGTGGACGGCAGGGAGGGGGAGTGTGGACGCAGGGAGGGGAGTGTGGACGGCAGGGAGGGGGAGTGTGGACGGCAGGGAGGGGAGTGTGGACGCAGGGAGGGGGGAGTGTGACGGCAGGGAGGGGAGTGTGGACGGCAGGGAGGGAGGTGTGGACGGCAGGGAGGGGAGTGTAGACGGCAGGGAGGGGGAGTGTGGACGGCAGGGAGGGGAGTGTGGACGGCAGGGAGGGGGAGTGTGGACGGCAGGGAGGGGGAGTGTGGACGGCAGGGAGGGGGAGTGTGGACGGCAGGGAGGGGGAGTGTGGACGGCAGGGCAGGGAGGGGGAGTGTGGACGGCAGGGAGGGGGAGTGTGGACGGCAGGGAGGGGAGTGTGGACGGCAGGGAGGGGGATGTGGACGGCAGGGAGGGGGAGTGTGGACGGCAGGGAGGGGAGTGTGGACGGCAGGGAGGGGAGTGTGGACGGCAGGGAGGGGGATGTGGACGGCAGGGAGGGGGAGTGTGGACGGCAGGGAGGGGAGTGTGGACGGCAGGGAGGGGAGTGTGGACGGCAGGGAGGGGAGTGTGGACGGCAGGGAGGGGGAGTGTGGACGGCAGGGGGGGGAGTGTGGACGGCAGGGAGGGGGAGTGTGGACGGCAGGGAGGGGAGTGTGGACGGCAGGGAGGGGGAGTGTGGACGGCAGGGAGGGGGAGTGTGGACGGCAGGGAGGGGGAGTGTGGACGGCAGGGGGGGGAGTGTGGACGGCAGGGAGGGGAGTGTGACGGCAGGGAGGGGGAGTGTGGACGGCAGGGGGGGGAGTGTGGACGGCAGGGAGGGGAGTGTGGACGGCAGGGAGGGGGAGTGTGGACGGCAGGGAGGGGAGTGTGGACGGCAGGGAGGGGAGTGTGGACGGCAGGGAGGGGAGTGTGGACGGCAGGGAGGGGAGTGTGGACGGCAGGGAGGGGGAGTGTGGACGGCAGGGAGGGGGAGTGTGGACGGCAGGGAGGGGAGTGTGGACGAGGGAGGGGAGTGTGGACGGCAGGGAGGGGGAGTGTGGACGGCAGGGAGGGGAGTGTGGACGGCAGGGAGGGGAGTGTGGACGCAGGGAGGGGAGGTGGACGGCAGGGAGGGGGAGTGTGGACGGCAGGGAGGGGAGTGTGGACGGCAGGGAGGGGAGTGTGGACGCTGGGAGGGGGAGTGTGGGACGGCAGGGAGGGGAGTGTGGACGGCAGGGAGGGGGAGTGTGGACGGCAGGGAGGGGAGTGTGGACGGCAGGGAGGGGAGTGTGGACGGCAGGGAGGGGAGTGTGGACGGCAGGGAGGGGAGTGTGGACGGCAGGGAGGGGGAGTGTGGACGCAGGGAGGGGGAGTGTAGACGGCAGGGAGGGGAGTGTGGACGGCAGGGAGGGGAGTGTGGACGGCTGGGGAGGGGAGTGTGGACGCAGGGAGGGGGAGTGTGGACGGCAGGGAGGGGGAGTGTGGACGGCAGGGAGGGGGAGTGTGGACGGCTGGGAGGGGGAGTGTGGACGCTGGGAGGGGGAGTGTGGACGGCAGGGAGGGGGAGTGTGGACGGCAGGGAGGGGAGTGTGGACGGCAGGGAGGGGGAGTGTGGACGGCAGGGAGGGGGAGTGTGGACGGCAGGGAGGGGAGTGTGGACGGCAGGGAGGGGAGTGTAGACGGCAGGGAGGGGAGTGTGGACGGCAGGGAGGGGAGTGTGGACGGCAGGGAGGGGGAGTGTGGACGGCAGGGAGGGGAGTGTAGACGGCAGGGAGGGGAGTGTGGACGGCAGGGAGGGGAGTGTGGACGGCAGGGAGGGGAGTGTGACGCAGGGAGGGGAGTGTGGACGGCAGGGAGGGGGAGTGTGGACGGCAGGGAGGGGGAGTGTGGACGCAGGGAGGGGAGTGTGGACGGCAGGGAGGGGGAGTGTGGACGGCAGGGAGGGGAGTGTGGACGCAGGGAGGGGAGTGTGGACGGCAGGGAGGGGGAGTGTGGACGGCAGGGAGGGGGAGTGTGGACGCAGGGAGGGAGTGTGGACGCAGGGAGGGGAGTGTGGACGGCAGGGAGGGGGAGTGTGGACGGCAGGGAGGGGGAGTGTGGACGGCAGGGAGGGGGAGTGTGGACGGCAGGGGGGGGAGTGTGGACGGCAGGGAGGGGAGTGTGGACGGCAGGGAGGGGGAGTGTGGACGGCAGGGAGGGGGAGTGTGGACGGCAGGGAGGGGGAGTGTGGACGCAGGGAGGGGAGTGTGGACGCAGGGAGGGGAGTGTGGACGCAGGGAGACAAGAGAGAGAGGGGAGGGATTAACACAGGACGCCAACACACACAGGAGAGTGAGCCAAGTAGAGAACATCCCGGCTGTAGTGACCTATGGTGATGGGTGTCAATTATTCACTCAAAGCGGGTACACTCACCTGCGCCACCTTCACTGAGTGGGTACCTGGCTCCTCTACACCCTCCAGTGAACCCAAAGGCGGGTATCGAACCCTTGTGTGTTTCAGGTGGGACACCAGAACATAGGGGCCTTGTAGCCTGGTGGATAGCGCGCAGGACTCGTAATTCTGTGGCGCGGGTTCGATTCCCGCACGAGGCAGAAACAAATGGGCAAAGTTTCTTTCACCCTGAATGCCCCTGTTACCTAGCAGTAAATAGGTACCTGGGTGTTAGTCAGCTGTCACGGGCTGCTTCCTGGGGGTGGAGGCCTGGTCGAGGACCGGGCCGCGGGGACACTAAAGCCCCGAAATCATCTCAAGATAACCTCAAGATAATCGGACAAGGGGAATGGCCAGAGGAAGGATTGGTTGTTAGAGACACTCTCCATCACCACCGTACTAGTTCATGTACGTGATTTACCTAGCTGTGGTTGTGGGGGCTGAGCTCGTGCTCCTGGACCCCGCCTCCTTCGTTATCAGTAGTCTGATGCAGCGATTCTTGCCCGTCATCATTCCCTATCTGCGAGGACAAACTTAGCCTCCTGTCACATCTGAGCTTGCTGAACTTAGCTGTTTCCAGCTAAGTTAGTCCTTATTTAACAGCTAAATGCTTCATGTAATCGGTAGCTGTGACGTCATTAGTCTGGTGCGCATGTGCCATATCTTCAATCAATCTTGACAGCGTCGTCTGTGACGTGGCAACAAGGGTTAAATTGATTAATTTTGAGCCAAACTTTGAATCCTAACATAATATTACATGTATACAGATGACATCAAGTTGTTGACGTATTGTATGGCGGTACGTCTAGGTCAGGTACCCCTGGTATTGTGTGTAGTGTAGGTCAGGTACCCTGTATTGTGGTGCGTCTAGGTCAGTACCCTGGATTGTGGAGCGTCTAGGTCAGGTACCCTGGTATTGTGGTACGTCTAGGTCAGGTACCCTGGTATTGTGTACGTCTAGGTCAGGTACCCTGGTATTGTGGTGCGTCTAGGTCAGGTACCCTGGTATTGTGGTGCGTCTAGGTAGGTACCTGGTATTGTGGAGCGTCTAGGTCAGGTACCCTGGTATTGTGGTGCGTCTAGGTCAGGTACCCCTGGTATTGTGGTGCGTCTAGGTCAGGTACCCCTGGTATTGTGGTGCGTCTAGGTCAGGTACCCCTGGTATTGTGGTGCGTCTAGGTCAGGTACCCCTGGTATTGTGGTGCGTCTAGGTCAGGTACCCCTGGTATTGTGGTGCGTCTAGGTCAGGTACCCCTGGTATTGTGGTACGTCTAGGTCAGGTACCCTGGTATTGTGGTGCGTCTAGGTCAGGTACCCCTGGTATTGTGGAGCGTCTAGGTCAGGTACCCTGGTATTGTGGTGCGTCTAGGTCAGGTACCCCTGGTATTGTGGTGCGTCTAGGTCAGGTACCCTGGTATTGTGGTGCGTCTAGGTCAGGTACCCCTGGTATTGTGGTGCGTCTAGGTCAGGTACCCCTGGTATTGTGGTGCGTCTAGGTCAGGTACCCCTGGTATTGGTGCGTCTAGGTCAGGTACCCTGGTATTGTGGTACGTCTAGGTCAGGTACCCTGGTATTGTGGTGCGTCTAGGTCAGGTACCCCTGGTATTGTGGAGCGTCTAGGTCAGGTACCCTGGTATTGTGGTGCGTCTAGGTCAGGTACCCTGGTATTGTGGTGCGTCTAGGTCAGGTACCCTGGTATTGTGGTGCGTCTAGGTCAGGTACCCCTGGTATTGTGGTGCGTCTAGGTCAGGTCCCCTGGTATTGTGGTGCGTCTAGGTCAGGTACCCTGGTATTGTGGTGCGTCTAGGTCAGGTACCCCTGGTATTGTGGTGCGTCTAGGTCAGGTACCCCTGGTATTGTGGTACGTCTAGGTCAGGTACCCTGGTATTGTGTGCGTCTAGGTCAGGTACCCTGGTATTGTGGAGCGTCTAGGTCAGGTACCCCTGGTATTGTGGAGCGTCTAGGTCAGGTACCCCTGGTTATTGTGGAGCGTCTAGGTCAGGTACCCCTGTATTGTGGAGCGTCCTAGGTCAGGTACCCTGGTATTGTGGAGCGTCTAGGTCAGGTACCCATGGTATTGTGGAGCCGGCCTAGGTCAGGTACCCTGGTATTGTGGTGCGTCTAGGTCAGGTACCCCTGTATTTGTGGTACGTCTAGGTCAGGTACCCTGGTATTGTGGTGCGTCTAGGTCAGGTACCCCTGGTATTGTGGTGCGTCTAGGTCAGGTACCCTGGTATTGTGGTGCGTCTAGGTCCAGGTACCCTGGTATTGTGGAGCGTCTAGGTCAGGTACCCTGGTATTGTGGAGCGTCTAGGTCAGGTACCCCTGGTATTGTGGTGCGTCTAGGTCAGGTACCCTGGTATTGTGGTGCGTCTAGGTCAGGTACCCTGGTATTGTGGTGCGTCTAGGTCAGGTACCCCTGGTATTGTGGTAGCGTCTAGGTCAGGTACCCTGGTATTGTGGAGCGTCTAGGTCAGGTACCCCTGGTATTGTGGTGCGTCTAGGTCAGGTACCCTGGTATTGTGGTGCGTCTAGGTCAGGTACCCTTGGTATTGTGGTAGCGTCTAGGTCAGGTACCCTGGTATTGTGGTGCGTCTAGGTCAGGTACCCTGGTATTGTGGTGCGTCTAGGTCAGGTACCCCTGGTATTGTGGTGCGTCTAGGTCAGGTACCCCTGGTATTGTGGTGCGTCTAGGTCAGGTACCCCTGGTATTGTGGTAGCGTCTAGGTCAGTACCCTGGTATTGTGGTGCGTCTAGGTCAGGTACCCTTGTATTGTGGAGCGTCTAGGTCAGGTACCCTTGTATTGTGGAGCGTCTAGGTCAGGTACCCCTGGTATTGTGGTGCGTCTAGGTCAGGTACCCTGGTATTGTGGATGCGTCTAGGTCAGGTACCCCTGGTATTGTGGTGCGTCTAGGTCAGGTACCCTGGTATTGTGGTGCGTCTAGGTCAGGTACCCTTGTATTGTGGAGCGTCTAGGTCAGGTACCCTGGTATTGTGGTGCGTCTAGGTCAGGTACCCCTTGTATTGTGGTACGTCTAGGTCAGGTACCCTTGTATTGTGGAGCGTCTAGGTCAGGTACCCTGGTATTGTGGTGCGTCTAGGTCAGGTACCCTGGTATTGTGGTACGTCTAGGTCAGGTACCCTTGTATTGTGGTACGTCTAGGTCAGGTACCCTGGTATTGTGGTGCGTCTAGGTCAGGTACCCTTGTATTGTGGTGCGTCTAGGTCAGGTACCCTTGTATTGTGGTGCGTCTAGGTCAGGTACCCCTGGTATTGTGGTGCGTCTAGGTCAGGTACCCTTGTATTGTGGTACGTCTAGGTCAGGTACCCTTGTATTGTGGAGCGTCTAGGTCAGGTACCCTGGTATTGTGGTGCGTCTAGGTCAGGTACCCTGGTATTGTGGTGCGTCTAGGTCAGGTACCCTTGTATTGTGGTGCGTCTAGGTCAGGTACCCTTGTATTGTGGTGCGTCTAGGTCAGGTACCCTTGTATTGTGGAGCGTCTAGGTCAGGTACCCCTGGTATTGTGGTGCGTCTAGGTCAGGTACCCCTGGTATTGTGGAGCGTCTAGGTCAGGTACCCTGGTATTGTGGTGCGTCTAGGTCAGGTACCCTTGTATTGTGGAGCGTCCTAGGTCAGGTACCCTTGTATTGTGGAGCGTCTAGGTCAGGTACCCTGGTATTGTGGTGCGTCTAGGTCAGGTACCCTGGTATTGAGGTGCGTCTAGGTCAGGTACCCTGGTATTGTGGTGCGTCTAGGTCAGGTACCCTTGTATTGTGGTACGTCTAGGTCAGGTACCCTGGTATTGTGGTACGTCTAGGTCAGGTACCCTGGTATTGTGGTGCGTCTAGGTCAGGTACCCCTGGTATTGTGGTGCGTCTAGGTCAGGTACCCCTGGTATTGTGGTACGTCTAGGTCAGGTACCCTGGTATTGTGGTACGTCTAGGTCAGGTACCCTGGTATTGTGGTGCGTCTAGGTCAGGTACCCTTGTATTGTGGTGCGTCTAGGTCAGGTACCCCTGGTATTGTGGTGCGTCTAGGTCAGGTACCCTTGTATTGTGGAGCGTCTAGGTCAGGTACCCTGGTATTGTGGTACGTCTAGGTCAGGTACCCCTGGTATTGTGGTGCGTCTAGGTCAGGTACCCCTGGTATTGTGGTACGTCTAGGTCAGGTACCCTGGTATTGTGGTACGTCTAGGTCAGGTACCCTGGTATTGTGGAGCGTCTAGGTCAGGTACCCTTGTATTGTGGTACGTCTAGGTCAGGTACCCTGGTATTGTGGTGCGTCTAGGTCAGGTACCCTTGTATTGTGGTGCGTCTAGGTCAGGTACCCCTGGTATTGTGGTGCGTCTAGGTCAGGTACCCTTGTATTGTGGAGCGTCTAGGTCAGATACCCCTGGTATTGTGGTGCGTCTAGGTCAGGTACCCCTGGTATTGTGGTGCGTCTAGGTCAGGTACCCTTGTATTGTGGAGCGTCTAGGTCAGGTACCCTGGTATTGTGGAGCGTCTAGGTCAGGTACCCCTGGTATTGTGGAGCGTCTAGGTCAGGTACCCCTGGTATTGTGGTGCGTCTAGGTCAGGTACCCCTGGTATTGTGGTGCGTCTAGGTCAGGTACCCTTGTATTGTGGTGCGTCTAGGTCAGGTACCCTGGTATTGTGGAGCGTCTAGGTCAGGTACCCCTTGTATTGTGGAGCGTCTAGGTCAGGTACCCCTGGTATTGTGGTGCGTCTAGGTCAGGTACCCTGGTATTGTGGTGCGTCTAGGTCAGGTACCCTGGTATTGTGGTACGTCTAGGGCAGGTACCCTGGTATTGTGGTACGTCTAGGTCAGGTACCCTGGTATTGTGGAGCGTCTAGGTCAGGTACCCCTGGTATTGTGGTGCGTCTAGGTCAGGTACCCTGGTATTGTGGTGCGTCTAGGTCAGGTACCCTGGTATTGTGGTACGTCTAGGTCAGGTACCCTTGTATTGTGGTGCGTCTAGGTCAGGTACCCTTGTATTGTGGTACGTCTAGGTCAGGTACCCCTGGTATTGTGGTACGTCTAGGTCAGGTACCCCTTGTATTGTGGAGCGTCTAGGTCAGGTACCCCTTGTATTGTGGAGCGTCTAGGTCAGGTACCCCTGGTATTGTGGAGCGTCTAGGTCAGGTACCCTGGTATTGTGGTGCGTCTAGGTCAGGTACCCTGGTATTGTGGTGCGTCTAGGTCAGGTACCCTTGTATTGTGGTACGTCTAGGTCAGGTACCCTGGTATTGTGGTGCGTCTAGGTCAGGTACCCCTGGTATTGTGGAGCGTCTAGGTCAGGTACCCTGGTATTGTGGAGCGTCTAGGTCAGGTACCCTGGTATTGTGGAGCGTCTAGGTCAGGTACCCCTGGTATTGTGGTGCGTCTAGGTCAGGTACCCCTGGTATTGTGGTGCGTCTAGGTCAGGTACCCCTTGTATTATGGTGCGTCTAGGTCAGGTACCCCTTGTATTATGGTGCGTCTAGGTCAGGTACCCCTGGTATTGTGGTGCGTCTAGGTCAGGTACCCCTGGTATTGTGGTGCGTCTAGGTCAGGTACCCCTTGTATTATGGTGCGTCTAGGTCAGGTACCCCTTGTATTATGGTGCGTCTAGGTCAGGTACCCCTGGTATTGTGGTGCGTCTAGGTCAGGTACCCCTGGTATTGTGGAGCGTCTAGGTCAGGTACCCTGGTATTGTGGAGCGTCTAGGTCAGGTACCCCTGGTATTGTGGAGCGTCTAGGTCAGGTACCCCTGGTATTGTGGAGCGTCTAGGTCAGGTACCCCTGGTATTGTGGTGCGTCTAGGTCAGGTACCCCTGGTATTGTGGAGCGTCTAGGTCAGGTACCCCTGGTATTGTGGAGCGTCTAGGTCAGGTACCCTTGTATTGTGGTGCGTCTAGGTCAGGTACCCTGGTATTGTGGAGCGTCTAGGTCAGGTACCCTGGTATTGTGGTGCGTCTAGGTCAGGTACCCCTGGTATTGTGGAGCGTCTAGGTCAGGTACCCTGGTATTGTGGAGCGTCTAGGTCAGGTACCCCTGGTATTGTGGTACGTCTAGGTCAGGTACCCCTGGTATTGTGGTGCGTCTAGGTCAGGTACCCCTGGTATTGTGGAGCGTCTAGGTCAGGTACCCTGGTATTGTGGAGCGTCTAGGTCAGGTACACCTGGTATTGTGGAGCGTCTAGGTCAGGTACCCCTGGTATTGTGGAGCGTCTAGGTCAGGTACCCCTGGTATTGTGGTGCGTCTAGGTCAGGTACCCCTGGTATTGTGGAGCGTCTAGGTCAGGTACCCCTGGTATTGTGGTACGTCTAGGTCAGGTACCCTTGTATTGTGGTGCGTCTAGGTCAGGTACCCTTGTATTGTGGTACGTCTAGGTCAGGTACCCCTGGTATTGTGGTACGTCTAGGTCAGGTACCCCTTGTATTGTGGAGCGTCTAGGTCAGGTACCCCTGGTATTGTGGTGCGTCTAGGTCAGGTACCCTGGTATTGTGGTGCGTCTAGGTCAGGTACCCTTGTATTGTGGTACGTCTAGGTCAGGTACCCTTGTATTGTGGTGCGTCTAGGTCAGGTACCCTTGTATTATGGTGCGTCTAGGTCAGGTACCCCTTGTATTATGGTGCGTCTAGGTCAGGTACCCCTGGTATTGTGGTGCGTCTAGGTCAGGTACCCCTGGTATTGTGGAGCGTCTAGGTCAGGTACCCCTGGTATTGTGGAGCGTCTAGGTCAGGTACCCTTGTATTGTGGTGCGTCTAGGTCAGGTACCCTGGTATTGTGGAGCGTCTAGGTCAGGTACCCTGGTATTGTGGTGCGTCTAGGTCAGGTACCCCTGGTATTGTGGAGCGTCTAGGTCAGGTACCCTGGTATTGTGGAGCGTCTAGGTCAGGTACCCCTGGTATTGTGGTACGTCTAGGTCAGATACCCCTGGTATTGTGGTGCGTCTAGGTCAGGTACCCCTGGTATTGTGGAGCGTCTAGGTCAGGTACCCTGGTATTGTGGAGCGTCTAGGTCAGGTACCCCTGGTATTGTGGAGCGTCTAGGTCAGGTACCCTGGTATTGTGGAGCGTCTAGGTCAGGTACCCTGGTATTGTGGTGCGTCTAGGTCAGGTACCCTGGTATTGTGGAGCGTCTAGGTCAGGTACCCTGGTATTGTGGAGCGTCTAGGTCAGGTACCCTGGTATTGTGGTGCGTCTAGGTCAGGTACCCTGGTATTGTGGAGCGTCTAGGTCAGGTACCCTGGTATTGTGGTGCGTCTAGGTCAGGTACCCTGGTATTGTGGTGCGTCTAGGTCAGGTACCCTGGTATTGTGGTGCGTCTAGGTCAGGTACCCTGGTATTGTGGAGCGTCTAGGTCAGGTACCCTGGTATTGTGGAGCGTCTAGGTCAGGTACCCTGGTATTGTGGAGCGTCTAGGTCAGGTACCCTGGTATTGTGGTACGTCTAGGTCAGGTACCCCTGGTATTGTGGAGCGTCTAGGTCAGGTACCCTGGTATTGTGGAGCGTCTAGGTCAGGTACCCTGGTATTGTGGAGCGTCTAGGTCAGGTACCCCTGGTATTGTGGAGCGTCTAGGTCAGGTACCCCTGGTATTGTGGAGCGTCTAGGTCAGGTACCCCTGGTATTGTGGAGCGTCTAGGTCAGGTACCCTGGTATTGTGGTACGTCTAGGTCAGGTACCCCTGGTATTGTGGAGCGTCTAGGTTTATCCCGGCCCAAAGGAAAAACCGAGAAGCAAAAGAAGAATCCATGGTATAGGAAGAAATGTATGGAAGAATCCATACATGCCATAGAGCATGTATGGAAGCAAAGGGACTGAACAAAAGGGCGTGGAGGAACTTCCGGAATAACAGAACACCAGAAAGCAGAGAGAGATACCAGAGAACCAGGAACGAGTATGTTAGTGTGAGAAGAGCAGCTGAGAAAAATTATGAAAATGATATAGCAAACAAAGCCAAGACCGAACCAAAGCTACTCCACAGTCACATCAGGAGGAAAACAACAGTGAAAGAACAGGTAATGAAACTTAGAACAGGCGAGGACAGGTATACAGAGAATGACAAAGAGGTGTGTGAAGAATTCAACAAGAGATTCCAGGAGGTCTTCACAATAGAACAAGGTGAAGTCACTGTGCTAGGAGAGGTGGCAGTAAACCAGGCGGCCTTGGAAGGGTTCGAAATTACCAGAGATGAGGTTAAGCGGCACCTGTTGGATCTGGACGTGAGAAAGGCTGTTGGGCCGGACGGAATCTCGCCAGGGGTAGTGAGTGTGCAGAGGCACTCTGCTTGCCACTCTCCATAGTGTATAGTAAGTCACTGGAGACGGGAGACCTACCAGAAATATAGAAGACGGCGAATGTGGTACGCCCGACCATGAAGGCTGCCATGACTGGACTCTAACCAAACTCATGTCACCTTCTGGAGATATACAGAAAACCGAACTGAAAAGCAGTGTAGCATAAGGGACTCGAACGGCGCACTCATGCCTTCACTGACAGCAACATAAGGACTTGCTAGGTGCGTCCTGTACTCAAGACGCTCTGCCAGGTCCTTGAGACGGGCTCTGCGACCCGGCCCACCACATCTATTGCCTCAGCGACGGAAAAGATTACCTGGAAGAGGTAAAAATGGTGTTCAATTAGAGTCAGGAGACTTGTCAGGTCCTCCAGAACGGTAGATCTTGGTTGACAATGGCCTCTCCCCTTCCCTCACTTCCCTTCCCCTCCCCCTCACTTCCCCTCTCCCCCTCACTTCCCCTCCCTCTCCCCTCACTTCCCCTCCCCCCTCACTAACGCAACCACCCATTGAAACGAACACTATTATCCACCTTCGTCCTCATCCACCCAGTACCCATCCACCTCCTCCTCCTCCCAGTACCCACCCCCTCCTTCTTTACCCCCCCCCCCCTGCCCATCCTCCGACACAACCCTTCTCCCCCCCCCCCCCCCCGTCCAGCCTTTCCTCAGCCCAGGGTAATTAAGGAGGCCGCTACGACATTTTAGCTACAACGAAGGTCATTTTAGGCCACTTTAAGAGCAAGAGAGTCTCAGATGTTCTGTTTGGCACCGCTGCCACCTGCCCCCACCCCCCCTTCTCTACCCTTCACCCCCCCTTCTCTACCCTTCACCCCCCCCCCTTCTCTACCCTTCACCCCCCCCCCATGCTTCACTACATCTCGTCTACCACAGCAGCGGCGTCTACACCTACCTCGTGTAGACTACTAATACACCAAGTGCGGGCACAATAGATGAGGCGACATGTAGTTGTGTAGAGTGAATAGATGACAGGTGCTCCATAGACTCACGGTCAGTGATGTCTTGCCAGTCAACACAGTCCCATGGATCTGTACACATTATGGTAGTATGCTCAGTCAATTTAGCCCATCATGGTCCAGTAGGTTGTGTGTGTGTGTGTGCCTGAGGAGTCCACACACGCAGGTTCGATCCCATTGTAAAGCTTCATAAAATTTTAGAAAAGGGAATATATTATAGATAAGATATCTAGTGTTGCCCAAGTAGTTAACGGCACTCTAAACTACCGGCTGGTGATCTGGGTCCGGCGTCATCAGGCAACCACTGACGAAACCTCTACATCTTTTCACAATCATGGCGGCTTTGTTTACACTTATGGAACAGTTTACGAGCTAGCAAACTGCCAATTTCAATGTTATTGTTGACATAAAGAGCCTCCAGGTGCCTCGGAGCTCATAAACTGGTTATTAAATGTAAACAAAGCCGCCAAAGTGTGAGAAAAGATGTAGAGGTTTCGTAAAAACTTGCGTAAGTGATTCATGAATGTGGTCCCTGGTTGACACTACTCGTCCAGGAGTCTTATACACAACATGTCTCTTAGTCCTTAGCTAAGTCCTACTACTGTGCTCCTGTTGACTGTGTCCTACTACTGTGTTCCTGTTGACTGTGGCCTACTACTGTGTTCCTGTTGACTGTGTCCTACTACTGTGCTCCTGTTGACTGTGGCCTACAACTGTGTTCCTGTTGACTGTGTCCTACTACTGTGCTCCTGTTGACTGTGTCCTACTACTGTGCTCCTGTTGACTGTGTCCTACTACTGTGTTCCTGTTGACTGTGGCCTACTACTGTGTTCCTGTTGACTATGTCCTACTACTGTGCTCCTGTTGACTGTGGCCTACTACTGTGTTCCTGTTGACTGTGTCCTACTACTGTGTTCCTGTTGACTGTGGCCTACTACTGTGTTCCTGTTGACTGTGGCCTACTACTGTGTTCCTGTTGACTATGGCCTACTACTGTGCTCCTGTTGACTGTCCCCTACTACTGTGCTCCTGTTGACTGTGTCCTACTACTGTGCTCCTGTTGACTGTGGCCTACTACTGTGTTCCTGTTGACTGTGTCCTACTACTGTGCTCCTGTTGACTGTGGCCTACTACTGTGTTCCTGTTGACTATGGCCTACTACTGTGCTCCTGTTGACTGTCCCCTACTACTGTGCTCCTGTTGACTGTGTCCTACTACTGTGCTCCTGTTGACTGTGGCCTACTACTGTGCTCCTGTTGACTGTGGTCTACTACTGTGTTCCTGTTGACTGTGGCCTACTACTGTGCTCCTGTTGACTGTGGCCTACTACTGTGTTCCTGTTGACTGTGGCCTACTACTGTGTTCCTGTTGACTGTGGCCTACTACTGTGTTCCTGTTGACTGTGTCCTACTACTGTGCTCCTGTTGACTGTGGCCTACTACTGTGTTCCTGTTGACTATGGCCTACTACTGTGCTCCTGTTGACTGTCCCCTACTACTGTGCTCCTGTTGACTGTGTCCTACTACTGTGTTCCTGTTGACTGTGTCCTACTACTGTGCTCCTGTTGACTGTGGCCTACTACTGTGTTCCTGTTGACTGTGTCCTACTACTGTGCTCCTGTTGACTGTGGCCTAATACTGTGCTCTTGTTGACTGTGTCCTACTACTGTGTTCCTGTTGACTGTGTCCTACTACTGTGCTCCTGTTGACTGTGGCCTACTACCGTGCTCCTGTTGACTATGGCCTACTACTGTGCTCCTGTTGACTGTGTCCTACTACTGTGCTCCTGTTGACTGTCCCCTACTACTGTGCTCCTGTTGACTGTGGCCTACTACTGTGCTCCTTTTGACTGTGGCCTACTACCGTGCTCCTGTTGACTATGGCCTACTGCTGTGCTCCTGTTGACTGTGTCCTACTACTGTGCTCCTGTTGACTGTCCCCTACTTCTGTGCTCCTGTTGACTGTGGCCTACTACCGTGCTCCTGTTGACTATGGCCTACTACTGTGCTCCTGTTGACTGTGTCCTACTACTGTGCTCCTGTTGACTGTCCCCTACTACTGTGCTCCTGTTGACTGTGGCCTACTACTGTGCTCCTGTTGACTGTGGCCTACTACCGTGCTCCTGTTGACTGTCCCCTACTACTGTGCTCCTGTTGACTATGGCCTACTACTGTGCTCCTGTTGACTGTGGCCTACTACTGTGCTCCTGTTGACTGTCCCCTACTACTGTGCTCCTGTTGACTATGGCCTACTACTGTGTTCCTGTTGACTGTGGCCTACTACTGTGCTCCTGTTGAATGTGGCCTACTACTGTGCTCCTGTTGAATGTGTCCTACTACTGTGCTCCTGTTGACTATGGCCTACTACTGTGTTCCTGTTGATTGTCCCCTACTACTGTGTTCCTGTTGACTATGGCCTACTACTGTGCTCCTGTTGACTATGGCCTACTACTGTGCTCCTGTTGACTATGGCCTACTACTGTGCTCCTGTTGACTATGGCCTACTACTGTGCTCCTGTTGACTGTCCCCAACTACTGTGCTCCTGTTGACTGTCCCCTACTACTGTGCTCCTTTTGACTATGGCGTTCTACCGTGCTCCTGTTGACTATGGCCTACAACTGTGCTCCTGTTGACTGTGGCCTACTACTGTGCTCCTGTTGACTGTGGCCTACTACTGTGCTCCTGTTGACTATGGCCTACTACTGTGCTCCTGTTGACTATGGCCTACTACTGTGCTCCTGTTGACTATGGCCTACTACTGTGCTCCTGTTGACAGTCCCCTACTACTGTGCTCCTGTTGACTATGGCCTACTATTGTGCTCCTGTTGACTGTGGCCTACTACCGTGCTCCTGTTGACTATGGCCTACTACTGTGCTCCTGTTGACTATGACCTACTACTGTGCTCCTGTTAACTATGGCCTACTACCGTGCTCCTGTTGACTGTGGCCTACTACTGTGCTCCTGTTGACTGTCCCCTACTACTGTGCTCCTGTTGACTGTGGCCTACTACCGTGCTCCTGTTGACTATGGCCTACTACTGTGCTCCTGTTGACTATGGCCTACTACTGTGCTCCTGTTCACTGTGGCCTACTACTGTGCTCCTGTTGACTGTCCCCTACTACTGTACTCCTGTTTACTGTGGCCTACTACTGTGCTCCTGTTGACTGTGGCCTACTTCTGTGCTCCTGTTGACTGTGGCCTACTACTGTGCTCCTGTTGACTGTGGCCTACAATGTGCTCCTGTTGACTGTGGCCTACTACTGTGCTCCTGTTGACTGTGGCCTACTACTGTGCTCCTGTTGACTGTGGCCTACTACTGTGCTCCTCTTGACTGTGGCCTACTACTGTGCTTCTCTTGACTGTGGCCTACTACTGTGCTCCTGTTGACTGTGGCCTACTACTGTGCTCCTGTTGACTATGGCCTACTACTGTGCTCCTGTTGACTATTGCCTACTACTGTGCTCCTGTTGACTATGGCCTACTACTGTGCTCCTGTTGACTGTCCCCTAGTACTGTGCTCCTGTTGACTATGGCCTACTACTGTGCTCCTATTGACTATGGCCTACTACTGTGCTCCTGTTGACTATGGCCTACTACTGTGCTCCTGTTGACTGTCCCCTACTACTGAGCTCCTGTTGACTATGGCCTACTACTGTGCTCCTGTTGACTGTGGCCTACTACTGTGCTCCTGTTGACTATGGCCTACTACTGTGCTCCTGTTGACTATGGCCTACTACTGTGTTCCTGTTGACTATGGCCTACTACTGTGCTCCTGTTGACTGTCCCCTAGTACTATGCTCCTGTTGACTATGGCCTACTACTGTGCTCCTGTTGACTATGGCCTACTACTGTGCTCCTGTTGACTATGGCCTACTACTGTGCTCCTGTTGACTGTCCCCTATTACTGTGCTCCTGTTGACTATGGCCTACTACTGTGCTCCTTTTGACTATGGCCTACTACTGTGCTCCTGTTGACTGTGGCCTACTACTGTGCTCCTGTTGACTGTCCCCTACTACTGTGCTCCTGTTGACTGTCCCCTACTACTGTGCTCCTGTTGACTGTCCCCTAGTACTGTGCTCCTGTTGACTGTGGCCTACTACTGTGCTCCTGTTGACTGTGGCCTACTACTGTGCTCCTGTTGACTGTGGCCTACTACTGTGCTCCTGTTGACTGTCCCCTACTACTGTGCTCCTGTTGACTATGGCCTACTACTGTGCTCCTGTTGACTATGGCCTACTACTGTGCTCCTGTTGACTGTGGCCTACTACTGTGCTCCTGTTGACTGTCCCCTACTACTGTGCTCCTGTTGACTGTCCCCTAGTACTGTGCTCCTGTTGACTGTGTCCTACTACTGTGCTCCTGTTGACTATGGCCTACTACTGTGCTCCTGTTCACTATGGCCTACTACTGTGCTCCTGTTGACTGTGGCCTACTACTGTGCTCCTGTTGACTGTGGCCTACTACTGTGCTCCTGTTGACTGTGGCCTACTACTGTGCTCCTGTTGACTGTGTCCTACTACTGTGCTCCTGTTGACTGTCCTCTACTACTGTGCTCCTGTTGACTGTCCCCTACTACTGTGCTCCTGTTGACTATGGCCTACTACTGTGCTCCTGTTGACTATGGCCTACTACTGTGCTCCTGTTGACTATGGCCTACTACTGTGCTCCTGTTGACTATGGCCTACTACTGTGCTGCTGTTGACTATGGCCTAATACTGTGCTCCTGTTGACTGTGGCCTACTACCGTGCTCCTGTTGACTGTGGCCTACTACTGTGCTCCTGTTGACTGTCCCCTACTACTGTGCTCCTGTTGACTGTCCCCTACTACTGTGCTCCTGTTGACTGTCCCCTAGTACTGTGCTCCTGTTGACTGAGTCCTACTACTGTGCTCCTGTTGACTATGGCCTACTACTGTGCTCCTGTTGACTGTGGCCTACTACTGTGCTCCTGTTGACTGTGGCCTACTACTGTGCTCCTGTTGACTGTGGCCTACTACCGTGCTCCTGTTGACTGTGGCCTACTACTGTGCTCCTGTTGACTGTCCCCTACTACTGTGCTCCTGTTGACTGTGGCCTACTACTGTGCTCCTGTTGACTGTCCCCTACTACCGTACTCCTGTTGACTGTGGCCTACTACTATGCTCCTGTTGACTGTCCCCTACTACTGTGCTCCTGTTGACTGTCCCCTACTACTGTGCTCCTGTTGACTGTGGCCTACTACTGTGCTCCTGTTGACTGTCCCCTACTACTGTGCTCCTGTTGACTGTCCCCTACTACTGTGCTCCTGTTGACTGTGGCCTACTACTGTGCTCCTGTTGACTGTCCCCTATTACTGTGCTCCTGTTGACTGTGGCCTACTACTGTGCTCCTGTTGACTGTGGCCTACAACTGTGCTCCTGTTGACTGTCCCCTACTACTGTGCTCCTGTTGACTGTGGCCTACTACTGTGCTCCTGTTGACTGTGGCCTACAACTGTGCTCCTGTTGACTGTCCCCTACTACTGTGCTCCTGTTGACTGTGCCCTACTACTGTGGTCCTGTTGACTGTCCTCTACTACTGTGCTCCTGTTGACTGTCCCCTACTACTGTGCTCCTGTTGAATGTCCCCTACTACTGTGCTCCTGTTGACTGTCCCCTACTACTGTGCTCCTGTTGACTGTGGCCTACTACTGTGCTCCTGTTGACTATCCCGCTGAGAAGCTCCAGCTGCTTAAGGCGATACAATAGCTTCTTGAATATCCGTTGATGTTGTTAGTGATTGTCCTATACGCATATTGCATTTGCTTGTGGTGCTGGCCTGAGACTGACAGACAGACAGACAGATAAAGACTTCGTGTAGGTGTGTGGGGGGGGGATGTAGCGCCCCCGTCAGGAGCAGGCCGCCCACGCCGCCCTTAAGTGGTGGCGCCGAATAATGTCGACACTACCACAATTTCTATATATACTTATTTTTAACAGTAAGAGTTGCTACAACAGCTGGAGCTGTGTGTGTGTGTGTGTGTGTGTGTGTGTGTGTGTGTGTGTGTGTGTGTGTGTGTGTGTGTGTGTGTTTGTGTGTGTGTGTGTGTGTGTGTGTGTGTGTGTGTGTGTGTGTGTGTGTGTGTGTGTGTGTGTGTGTGTGTGTGTGTGTGTGTGTGTGTGTGTGCCGGAAATCAATAGTTCCCTGGCCGGCTGGCTGTCTTAGTCATCCACGCGCTACTGACCCACAGTCGCCATCCACCACCACACAACTACCACCACACAACTACCACCACACAACTACCACCACACAACTACCACCACACAACTACCACCACACAACTACCACCACCATCCACATTACCATCATCACTACCACCACCACCACCACCACCAATTGGGCGGTGGTGGTTGTACCGTATAACCCTGACAAGCACGCCCATCCCCCCCCCCCAACCTCACGCCCACAATCCACTTCACCTCCAACAATCCACCAGACAATCCGACAATTAACCACTAGGAGGCCCCCTGGCGGCTGCCTCTGTGGACTAGCGTCGTTGACACCTGTCAACAGGACTCATTCTCTCCCTGTTTACACGTGTCAATAGGACTCATTCTCTCCCTGTTTACACGTGTCAACAGGACTCATTCTCTCCCTGTTTACACGTGTCAACAGGACTCATTCTCTCCCTGTTTACACCTGTCAACAGGACTCATTCTCTCTCTGTTTACACCTGTCAACAGGACTCATTCTCTCTCTGTTTACACCTGTCAACAGGACTCATTCTCTCTGTTTATACCTGTCAACAGGACTCATTCTCTCCCTGTTTACACGTGTCAACAGGACTCATTCTCTCCCTGTTTACACGTGTCAACAGGACTCATTCTCTCTGTTTATACCTGTCAACAGGACTCATTCTCTCCCTGTTTACACGTGTCAACAGGACTCATTCTCTCTGTTTATACCTGTCAACAGGACTCATTCTCTCCCTGTTTACACCTGTCAACAGGACTCATTCTCTCTCTGTTTACACGTGTCAACAGGACTCATTCTCTCTGTTTATACCTGTCAACAGGACTCATTCTCTCCCTGTTTACACGTGTCAACAGGACTCATTCGCTCCCTGTTTACACGTGTCAACAGGACTCATTCTCTCTGTTTATACCTGTGAACAGGACTCATTCTCTCTGTTTACACGTGTCAACAGGACTCATTCTCTCTGTTTATACCTGTCAACAGGACTCATTCTCTCCCTGTTTACACCTGTCAACAGGACTCATTCTCTCTCTGTTTACACCTGTCAACAGGACTCATTCTCTCTCTGTTTACACGTGTCAACAGGACTCATTCTCTCTCTGTTTACACGTGTCAACAGGACTCATTCTCTCTCTGTTTACACGTGTCAACAGGACTCATTCTCTCTCTGTTTACACGTGTCAACAGGACTCCCAATTTACAGTGACATGAATTAATCAGCAAAAATTTATTCGTAATCAAATCAGTTTTGACAAAAACTGTAATTATTTTTTTGTGTAACTGACTGCCAGATTAAGCTTGTAAATCCGGCTTAAAGAGTATATAGTTGTGAGGTTTATGTGTCATGATGGTGTTTTGAGGCGTCAAGGTTTACTATCTGTCTCTGTAAACTGTCTGGGTATTCTGACAGTTTAAAGTGAATTATAAACTCTACGGTGTTTATGTGACACATTTCATTCCAAACTATTTCATGACGGGGGAATAGGGGGCTCACCTCCCTTCAGGAGGGGCATGTGGGCTGATACGTCCCCCTTATAACACTCCCACACTCCCAGGTAATATGAACATTTTATGAGACTAGCCTGGAGCGTCTGGCCTCAGACACATAGGCAGAGACACACACACAGGTTGGTACGAGGACGAGGAGTACAGAGGGAGTTAATTACCATTAATTGTGAAGTTCATTCAGCAAGTGTGGGTGATGGTGTCTTTAAGGATAACAAGTAACAAGGTGCTGGTGGTGGTGGTAGTGGTGGTAATATTGACCCGGGGGGGGAGGGGGAGAGGGGGGTGTTAGTAGTGTGTTGATGCGAGTATGTTGATCAGTATGTTCCGTGTGTCCGTCTGTCTGGTGAGGTTGGCGTGTTCTGACCACACCCTGGCTCTGTGTCGGTGTCACCTACACCTGCTACCACCACACCTGCTACCATACCTGCCACCACACCTGCCACCACACCTGCCACCACACCTGCCACCATACCTGCCACCACTCCTGCCACCACACCCACCACCACACCTACCACCACACCTACCACCACACATACAACCACACCTACCACCACACCTACCACCACACCTACCACCACACCCACCACCACACCCACCACCACACCCACCACCACACCTACCACCACACCCACCACCACACCTACCACCACACCTACCACCACACCTACCACCACACCTACCACCACACCCACCACCACACCCACCACCACACCCACCACCACACCCACCACCACACCCACCACCACACCCACCACCACACCCACCACCACACCTACCACCACACCCACCACCACACCTACCACCACACCCACCACCACACCTACCACCACACCCACCACCACACCCACCACCACACCCACCACCACACCCACCACCACACCTACCACCACACCCGCCATCACACCTGCCACCACACCCACCACCACACCCGCCACCACACCTGCCACCACACCCAACACTACACCCACCACCACACCCACCACCACACCCACCACCACACCCACCACCACACCCACCACCACACCCGCCACCACACCCACCACCACACCCACCACCACACCCACCACCACACCCACCACCACACCCACCACCACACCCACCACCACACCTGCCACCACACCTACCACCACACCCACCACCACACCCACCACCACACCCAACACCACACCCACCACCACACCCACCACCACACCCACCACCACACCCACCACCACACCCACCACCACACCTGCCACCACACCTACCACCACACCTACCACCACACCCACCACCACACCTACCACCACACCCACCACCACACCCACCACCACACCCACCACCACACCCACCACCACACCCACCACCACACCCACCACCGCACCCACCACCACACCTACCACCACACCTACCACCACAACCACCACCACACCTACCACCACACCTACCACCACACCCACCACCACACGTACCACCACACCCACCACCACACCCGCCATCACACCTGCCACCACACCCACCACCACACCCGCCACCACACCTGCCACCACACCCAACACCACACCCACCACCACACCCACCACCACACCCACCACCACTCCTGCCACCACACCCACCACCACACCCACCACCACACCTACCACCACACCCACCACCACACCCAACACCACACCCACCACCACACCCAACACCACACCCACCACCACACCTACCACCACACCTGCCACCACACCCACCACCACACCCACCACCACACCCACCACCACACCCACCACCACACCCACCACCACACCTGCCACCACACCTACCACCACACCCACCACCACACCCAACACCACACCCACACCTACCACCACACCTGCCACCACCCACAACAACACCAAAGAGAGTCTGAGCCGCCATGACTGAGAAAAGATATACAGGTTTCGCAAGGGGCATACCTAAATACTTAAGCAATCCTAGCCCAGAATTTCGCAATTAATTTCAACAGAGGCAGGATTTAACTTATAAGTTTTAATCTAAGAAAAAATTACTATTTTGAGTCCAAAATAACTAATAAAAAAATAAAAAAATTCGATCCTTTGTTTGGTAACGAAATTATATATTTCGATCCGTTTGGATGAAAAAATATAGGCCTACTGGTGAGAGAATTTGATATATATATTTGGGTAGAATGAACAAACTGTTCAATGCAGCAATTAGTGAAATGTTTTGCATAATTGATTACACATTATCGGGGTGATTATTAGTATGGTATCCACCTCGACGAGCCGTCATGACCCTTAGTGTGAAGAGGAACCATAAGGGACGCCCCTGAAGCCACGGGGGGCATGGCGTGGTAGGGGTCACAGGGGGATATAGCTCACACCCCCAACCTTACACCCTACAGCAGTAAGGCTACACCCACAACCTTACACCCTACAGCAGTAAGGCTACACCACAACCTTACACCCTACAGCAGTAAGACTACACCACAACCTTACACCCTACAGCAGTAAGGCTACACCTACAACCTTACACCCTACAGCAGTAAGACTACACCACAACCTTACACCCTACAGCAGTAAGGCTACACCCACAACCTTACACCGTACAGCAGTAAGGCTACACCTACAACCTTACACCCTACAGCAGTAAGGCTACACCCACAACCTTACACCCTATAGCAGTAAGACTACACCACAACCTTACACCCTACAGCAGTAAGGCTACACCCACAACCTTACACCCTACAGCAGTAAGGCTACACCACAATCTTACACCCTACAGCAGTAAGGCTACACCACAACCTTACACCCTACAGCAGTAAGGCTACACCACAACCTTACACCCTACAGCAGTAAGACTACACCCACAACCTTACACCCTACAGCAGTAAGGCTACACCCACAACCTTACACCCTACAGCAGTAAGGCTACACCTACAACCTTACACCCTACAGCAGTAAGACTACACCACAACCTTACACCCTACAGCAGTAAGGCTACACCCACAACCTTACACCCTACAGCAGCAAGGCTACACCTACAACCTTACACCCTACAGCAGTAAGGCTACACCCACAACCTTACACCCTACAGCAGTAAGGCTACACCCACAACCTTACACCCTACAGCAGTAAGACTACACCACAACCTTACACCCTACAGCAGTAAGGCTACACCCACAACCTTACACCCTACAGCAGTAAGACTACACCCACAACCTTACACCCTACAGCAGTAAGGCTACACCCACAACCTTACACCCTACAGCAGTAAGGCTACACCTACAACCTTACACCCTACAGCAGTAAGACTACACCACAACCTTACACCCTACAGCAGTAAGGCTACACCTACAACCTTACACCCTACAGCAGTAAGACTACACCACAACCTTACACCCTACAGCAGTAAGGCTACACCACAACCTTACACCCTACAGCAGTAAGACTACACCACAACCTTACACCCTACAGCAGTAAGGCTACACCTACAACCTTACACCCTACAGCAGTAAGACTACACCACAACCTTACACCCTACAGCAGTAAGACTACACCACAACCTTACACCCTACAGCAGTAAGGCTACACCACAACCTTACACCCTACAGCAGTAAGACTACACCCCCAACCTTACACCCTACAGCAGTAAGGCTACACCACAACCTTACACCCTACAGCAGTAAGACTACACCCCCAACCTTACACCCTACAGCAGTAAGACTACACCACAACCTTACACCCTACAGCAGTAAGGCTACACCACAACCTTACACCCTACAGCAGTAAGACTACACCCCCAACCTTACACCCTACAGCAGTAAGACTACACCACAACCTTACACCCTACAGCAGTAAGACTACACCACAACCTTACACCCTACAGCAGTAAGGCTACACCCTACAGCAGTAAGACTACACCCACAACCTTACACCCTACAGCAGTAAGGCTACACCCACAACCTTACACCCTACAGCAGTAAGGCTACACCACAACCTTACACCCTACAGCAGTAAGACTACACCACAACCTTACACCCTACAGCAGTAAGACTACACCCTACAGCAGTAAGACTACACCCTACAGCAGTAAGACTACACCCTACAGCAGTAAGACTACACCCCCATCCCTACACCCTACAGCAGTAAGGCTACACCCACAACCTTACACCCTACAGCAGTAAGGCTACACCCACAACCTTACACCCTACAGCAGTAAGGCTACACCCCAACCTTACACCCTACAGCAGTAAGGCTACACCCCAACCTTACACCCTACAGCAGTAAGACTACACCCCCATCCCTACACCCTACAACAATCCCCACACCCTTGACCACCACATATACACCTCACCCTACCACCAGTACACCACCCTATACCTCTACCAAGCTCTGTGTAAACCGTCTAATGATCATAATTAAACGGTAAACTTACCTAGAACTAATTAACGAGACTTTGCTATTCCTGTGATAACATTTAATAATAAACAATACTTTGTTGTTTGGGAAAAATAACTTCAGTTCAATGGCATTAATCAGTAATTATTTCCAAAGATAAATGGGACTGCTTACTGGTGTTCAGATTATATGTTGTGTAGGT
>NC_091160.1:40930971-40975333 GCF_040958095.1 Procambarus clarkii | reverse complement strand
CACAGTCAACAGGAGCACAGTAGTAGGGGACAGTCAACAGGAGCACAGTAGTAGGTCACAGTCAACAGGAACACAGTAGTAGGCCATAGTCAACAGGAGCACGGTAGTAGGCCACAGTCAACAGGAGCACAGAAGTAGGGGACAGTCAACAGGAGCACAGTAGTAGGACACAGTCAACAGGAGCACAGTAGTAGGCCATAAGTCAACAGGAGCACGGTAGTAGGCCACAGTCAAAAGGAGCACAGTAGTAGGCCACAGTCAACAGGAGCACAGTAGTAGGGGACAGTCAAACAGGAGCACAGTAGTAGGACACCAGTCAACAGGAGCACAGTAGTAGGCCATAGTCAACAGGAGCACGGTAGTAGGCCACAGTCAACAGGAGCACAGTAGTAGGACACAGTCAACAGGAACACAGTAGTAGGACACAGTCAACAAGAGGCACAGTATTAGGCCACAGTCAACAGAAGCACAGTAGTAGGACACAGTCAACAGGAACACAAGTAGTAGGCCACAGTCAACAGGAGCACAGTAGTAGGACACAGTCAACAGGAACACAGTAGTAGGACACAGTCAACAGGGAGCACAGTAGTAGGGGACAGTCAACAGGAGCACAGTAGTAGGCCATAGGTCCAACAGGAACACAGTAGTAGGCCACAGTCAACAGGAGCACAGTAGTAGGACACAGTCAACAGGAACACAGTAGTAGGCCACAGTCAACAGGAACACAGTAGTAGGCCACAGTCAACAGGAACACAGTAGTAGGCCACAGTCAACAGGAGCACAGTAGTAGGCCACAGTCAACAGGAACACAGTAGTAGACCACAGTCAACAGGAGCACAGTAGTAGGCCACAGTCAACAGGAGCACTGTAGTAGGACACAGTCAACAGGAGCACAGTAGTAGGGGACAGTCAACAGGAGCACAGTAGTAGGCCATAGTCAACAGGAACACAGTAGTTGGCCACAGTCAACAGGAGCATAGTAGTAGGACACAGTCAACAGGAACACAGTAGTAGGCCACAGTCAACAGGAACACAGTAGTAGGCCACAGTCAACAGGAGCACAGTAGTAGGCCACAGTCAACAGGAGCACAGTAGTAGGCCACAGTCAACAGGAACACAGTAGTAGACCACAGTCAACAGGAGCACAGTAGTAGGCCACAGTCAACAGGAGCACAGTAGTAGGACACAGTCAACAGGAGCACAGTAGTAGGCCATAGTCAACAGGAACACAGTAGTAGGCCACAGTCAACAGGAGCACAGTAGTAGGACACAGTCAACAGGAACACAGTAGTAGGCCACAGTCAACAGGAACACAGTAGTAGGCCACAGTCAACAGGAGCACAGTAGTAGGCCACAGTCAACAGGAGCACAGTAGTAGGCCACAGTCAACAGGAGCACAGTAGTAGGGGACAGTCAACAGGAGCACAGTAGTAGGCCACAGTCAACAGGAACACAGTAGTAGACCACAGTCAACAGGAGCACAGTAGTAGGCCACAGTCAACAGGAGCACAGTAGTAGGACACAGTCAACAGGAGCACAGTAGTAGGCCATAGTCAACAGGAACACAGTAGTAGGCCACAGTCAACAGGAGCACAGTAGTAGGACACAGTCAACAGGAACACAGTAGTAGGCCACAGTCAACAGGAGCACAGTAGTAGGCCACAGTCAACAGGAACACAGTAGTAGGCCATAGTCAACAGGAACACAGTAGTAGGCCACAGTCAACAGGAGCACAGTAGTAGGACACAGTCAACAGGAACTCAGTAGTAGGCCACAGTCAACAGGAACACAGTTGTAGGCCACAGTCAACAGGAACACAGTAGTAGGACACAGTCAACAGGAACACAGTAGTAGGCCACAGTCAACAGGAACACAGTTGTAGGCCACAGTCAACATGAGCACAGTAGTAGGACACAGTCAACAGGAACACAGTAGTAGGCCACAGTCAACAGGAGCACAGTAGTAGGGGACAGTCAACAGGAACACAGTAGTAGGACACAGTCAACAGGAACACAGTAGTAGGTCACAGTCAACAGGAACACAGTAGTAGGACACAGTCAACAGGAACACAGTAGTAGGACACAGTCAACAGGAGCACAGTAGTAGGCCACAGTCAACAGGAGCACAGTAGTAGGGGACAGTCAACAGGAACACAGTAGTAGGACACAGTCAACAGGAACACAGTAGTAGGATACAGTCAACAGGAGCACAGTAGTAGGCCACAGTCAACAGGAACACAGTAGTAGGACACAGTCAACAGGAGCACAGTAGTAGGCCACAGTCAACAGGAACACAGTAGTAGGACACAGTCAACAGGAGCACAGTAGTAGGGGACAGTCAACAGGAACACAGTAGTAGGACACAGTCAACAGGAACACAGTAGTAGGATACAGTCAACAGGAGCACAGTAGTAGGCCACAGTCAACAGGAACACAGTAGTAGGACACAGTCAACAGGAGCACAGTAGTAGGCCACAGTCAACAGGAGCACAGTAGTAGGACTTACCTAAGGACTAAGAGACATGTTGTGTATAAGACTCCTGGACGAGTAGTGTCAACCAGGGACCACATTCATGAATCACTTACGCAAGTTTTTACGAAACCTCTACATCTTTTCTCACACTTTGGCGGCTTTGTTTACATTTAATAACCAGTTTATGAGCTCCGAGGCACCTGGAGGCTCTTTATGTCAACAATAACATTGAAAGTGGCAGTTTGCTAGCTCGTAAACTGTTCCATAAGTGTAAACAAAGCCGCCATGATTGTGAAAAGATGTAGAGGTTTCGTCAGTGGTTGCCTGATGACGCCGGACCCAGATCACCAGCCGGTAGTTTAGAGTGCCGTTAACTACTTGGCAACACTAGATATCTTATCTATAATATATTCCCTTTTCTAAAATTTATGAAGCTTTACAATGGGATCGAACCTGCGTGTGTGGACTCCTCAGGCACACACACACACACAACCTACTGGACCTTGATGGGCTAAATTGACTGAGCATACTACCATAATGTGTACAGATCCATGGGACTGTGTTGACTGGCAAGACATCACTGACCGTGAGTCTATGGAGCACCTGTCATCTATTCACTCTACACAACTACATGTCGCCTCATCTATTGTGCCCGCACTTGGTGTATTAGTAGTCTACACGAGGTAGGGTGTAGTCGCCGCTGCTGTGGTAGACGAGATGTAGTGAAGCATGGGGGGGGGTGAAGGGTAGAGAAGGGGGGGGGTGAAGGGTAGAGAAGGGGGGGGGGGGTGAAGGGTAGAGAAGGGGGGGTGAAGGGTAGAGAAGGGGGGGTGAAGGGTAGAGAAGGGGGGGTGAAGGGTAGAGAAGGGGGGGTGAAGGGTAGAGAAGGGGGGGGCAGGTGGCAGCGGTGCCAAACAGAACATCTGAGACTCTCTTGCTCTTAAAGTGCCCTAAAAATGACCTTCGTTGTAGCTAAAATGTCGTAGCGGCCTCCTTAATTACCCTGGGCTGAGGAAAGGCTGGACGGGGGGGGGGGGAGAGAAGGGTTGTGTCGGAGGATGGGCAGGGGGGGGGGGTAAAGAAGGAGGGGGTGGGTACTGGGAGGAGGAGGAGGTGGATGAGGACGAAGGTGGATAATAGTGTTCGTTTCTTTCAATGGGTGGTTGCGTTAGTGAGGGGGGAGGGGAGAGGGAGGGGAAGTGAGGGGGAGAGGGGAAGTGAGGGGGAGTGGGAAGGGAAGTGAGGGAAGGGGAGAGGCCATTGTCAACCCAGATCTACCGTTCTGGAGGACCCGACAAGTCTCCTGACTCTAATTGAACACCATTTTTACCTCTTCCAGGTAATCTTTTCCGTCGCTGAGGCAATAGATGTGGTGGGCCGGGTCGCAGAGCCCGTCTCAAGGACCTGGCAGAGCGTCTTGAGTACAGGACGCACCTGGCAAGTCCTTATGTTGCTGTCAGTGAAGGCATGAGTGCGCTGTTCGAGTCCCTTATGCTACACTGCTTTTCAGTTCGGTTTTCTGTATATCTCCAGAAGGTGACATGAGTTTGGTTAGAGTCCAGTCATGGCAGCCTTCATGGTCGGGCTTACCACATTCGCCGTCTTCTATATTTCTGGTAGGTCTCCCGTCTCCAGTGACTTACTATACACTATGGAGAGTGGCAAGCAGAGTGCCTCTGCACACTCACTACCCCTGGCGAGATTCCGTCCGGCCAAACAGCCTTTCTCACGTCCAGATCCAACAGGTGCCGCTTAACCTCATCTCTGGTAATTTCGAACCCTTCCAAGGCCGCCTGGTTTACTGCCACCTCTCCTAGCACAGTGACTTCACCTTGTTCTATTGTGAAGACCTCCTGGAATCTCTTGTTGAATTCTTCACACACCTCTTTGCCATTCTCTGTATACCTGTCCTCGCCTGTTCTAAGTTTCATTACCTGTTCCTTCACTGTTGTTTTCCTCCTGATGTGACTGTGGAGTAGCTTTGGTTCGGTCTTGGCTTTGTTTGCTATATCATTTTCATAATTTTTCTCAGCTGCTCTTCTCACCCTGACGTGCTCATTCCTGGTTCTCTGGTATCTCTCTCTGCTTTCTGGTGTTCTGTTATTCCGGAAGTTCCTCCACGCCCTTTTGTTCAGTCCCTTTGCTTCCATACATGCCCTATGGCATGTATGGATTCTTCCATACATTTCTTCCTATACCATGCATTCTTCTTTTGCTTCTCGGTTTTTCCTTTGGGCCGGGATAAACCTAGACGCTCCACAATACCAGGGGTACCTGACCTAGACGTACCACAATACCAGGGGTACCTGACCTAGACGCACTACAATACCAGGGGTACCTGACCTAGACGTACCACAATACCAGGGGTACCTGACCTAGACGTACCACAATACCAGGGGTACCTGACCTAGACGCTCCACAATACAAGGGGTACCTGACCTAGACGCTCCACAATACATGGGGTACCTGACCTAGACGCTCCACAATACCAGGGTACCTGACCTAGACGCACCACAATACAAGGGTACCTGACCTAGACGCACCACAATACCAGGGGTACCTGACCTAGACGCACCACAATACCAGGGTACCTGACCTAGACGCTCCACAATACCAGGGTACCTGACCTAGACGCACCACAATACCAGGGTACCTGACCTAGACGTACCACAATACCAGGGTACCTGACCTACACGTACCACAATACCAGGGGTACCTGACCTAGACGTACCGCCATACAATACGTCAACAACTTGATGTCATCTGTATACATGTAATATTATGTTAGGATTCAAAGTTTGGCTCAAAATTAATCAATTTAACCCTTGTTGCCACGACACAGATGGCGCTGTCAAGATTAATTGAAGATATGGCACATGCGCACCAGACTAATGACGTCACAGCTACCGATTACATGAAGCATTTAGCTGTTAAATAAGGACTAACTTAGCTGGAAACAGCTAAGTTCAGCAAGCTCAGATGTGACAGGAGGCTAAGTTTGTCCTCGGAGATAGGGAATGATGACGGGCAAGAATCGCTGCATCAGACTACTGATAACGAAGGAGGCGGGGTCCAGGAGCACGAGCTCAGCCCCCACAACCACAGCTAGGTAAATCACGTACATGAACTAGTACGGTGGTGATGGAGAGTGTCTCTAACAGCCAATCCTTCTTCTGGCCATTCCCCTTGTCCGATTATCTTGAGGTTATCTTGAGATGATTTCGGGGCTTTAGTGTCCCCGCGGCCCGGTCCTCGACCAGGCCTCCACCCCCAGGAAGCAGCCCGTGACAGCTGACTAACACCCAGGTACCTATTTACTGCTAGGTAACAGGGGCATTCAGGGTGAAAGAAACTGTGCCCATTTGTTTATGCCTCGTGCGGGAATCGAACCCGCGCCACAGAATTACGAGTCCTGTGCGCTGTCCACCAGGCTACGAGGCCCCTATGTTCTGGTGTCCCACCTGAAGCACACAAGGGTTCGATACCCGCCTTTGGGTTCACTGGAGGGTGTAGAGGAGCCAGGTACCCACTCAGTGAAGGTGGCGCCGGTGAGTGTAGCCGCTCTGAGTGAATAATTGACACCCATCACCATAGGTCACTACAGCCGGGATGTTCTCTACTCGGCTCACTCTCCTGTGTGTGTTGGCGTCCTGTGTTAGTCCCTCCCCTCTCTCTCTTGTCTCCCTGCGTCCACACTCCCCTCCCTGCGTCCACACTCCCCCCTCCCTGCGTCCACACTCCCCTCCCTGCCGTCCACACTCCCCCTCCCTGCCGTCCACACTCCCCTCCCTGCCGTCCACACTCCCCCTCCCTGCCGTCCACACTCCCCTCCCTGCCGTCCACACTCCCCCTCCCTAGCCGTCCACACTCCCCCCTCCCTGCCGTACCACACTCACCCCCTCCGTCCACACACTCCCCTCCGGCCGTCCACACTACTCCAGCCTTCCCTTGCCGTCCACACTCCGCCCTCCCTGCCGTCCACACTCCCCTCCCTGCCGTCCACACTCCCCTCCCCTGCCAGTCCACACGCCCCATCCCTGCCGTCCACCGTCCCCGACCCTGGCCGTCCACACTCCCCTCCCTGCCGTTCCACACGCCCCCTCCCTGCCGTCCACGACATTCCCACCTCCTGCCGTCCACACTCCCGCTCCCTGCCGTCCACACTCCGCCTCCCTGCGTCCACACTCCCCCTCCCTGCCGTCCACACTCCCCTCCCTGCCGTCCACACTCCCCCTCCCTGCCGTCCACACTCCCCTCCCTGCCGTCCACACTCCCCCTCCCTGCCGTCCACACTCCCCCTCCCTGCCGTCCACACTCCCCTCCCTGCCGTCCACACTCCCCTCCCTGCCGTCCACACTCCCCCTCCCTGCCGTCCACACTCCCCCTCCCTGCGTCCACACTCCCCCTCCCTGCCGTCCACACTCCCCTCCCTGCCGTCCACACTCCCCCTCCCTGCCGTCCACACTCCCCCTCCCTGCCGTCCACACTCCCCTCCCTGCCGTCCACACTCCCCCTCCCTGCCGTCCACACTCCCCTCCCTGCCGTCCACACTCCCCTCCCTGCCGTCCACACTCCCCCTCCCTGCGTCCACACTCCCCCTCCCTGCCGTCCACACTCCCCTCCCTGCCGTCCACACTCCCCTCCCTGCCGTCCACACTCCCCCTCCCTGCCGTCCACACTCCCCCTCCCTGCCGGTCCACCCCCCCTCCCTGCCGGCCACACTCCCTCCCTGCCGTCCACACTCCCCTCCCTGCCGTCCACACTCCCCTCCCTGCGTCCACACTCCCCCTCCCTGCCGTCCACACTCCCCCTCCCTGCCGTCCACACTCCCCCTCCCTGCCGTCCACACTCCCCCTACCCTGCCGTCCACACTCCCCCTCCCTGCCGTCCACACTCCCCTCCCTGCCGTCCACACTCCCCCTCCCTGCCGTCCACACTCCCCCTCCCTGCCGTCCACACTCCCCCTCCCTGCCGTCCACACTCCCCCTCCCTGCCGTCCACACTCCCCTCCCTGCCGTCCACACTCCCCCTCCCTGCCGTCCACACTCCCCTCCCCTGCCGTCCACACTCCCCTCTCGCCTGCCGTCCACACATCCCCCTCCCTGCCGTCCACACTCCCCCTCCATGCCGTCCACACTCCCCCTCCTGCCGTCCACACTCCCCTCCTGCCGTCCACACTCCCCTCCTGCCGTCCACACTCCCCCTCCCTGCCGTCCACCACTCCCTCCCTGCCGTCCACACTCCCCTCCCTGCCGTCCACACTCCCTCTCCCTGCGTCCACACTCCCCCTCCCTGCCGTCCACACTCCCCCTCCCTGCGTCCACACTCCCCTCCCTGCCGTCCACACTCCCCCTCCCTGCCGTCCACACTCCCCTCCCTGCCGTCCACACTCCCCCTCCCTGCGTCCACACTCCCCCTCCCTGCCGTCCACACTCCCCTCCCTGCCGTCCACACTCCCCTCCCTGCCGTCCACACTCCCCCTCCCTGCCGTCCACACTCCCCTCCCTGCCGTCCACACTCCCCTCCCTGCCGTCCACACTCCCCCTCCCTGCGTCCACACTCCCCCTCCCTGCCGTCCACACTCCCCTCCCTGCCGTCCACACTCCCCTCCCTGCCGTCCACACTCCCCCTCCCTGCCGCGTCCACACTCCCCTCCCTGCCGTCCACACTCCCCCTCCCTGCCGTCCACACTCCCCCTCCCTGCCGTCCACACTCCCCCTCCCTGCCGTCCACACTCCCCCTCCCTGCCGTCCACACTCCCCTCCCTGCCGTCCACACTCCCCTCCCTGCCGTCCACACTCCCCCTCCCTGCCGTCCACACTCCCCCTCCCTGCCGTCCACACTCCCCCTCCCTGCCGTCCACACTCCCCTCCCTGCCGTCCACACTCCCCCTCCCTGCCGTCCACACTCCCCCTCCCTGCCGTCCACACTCCCCTCCCTGCCGTCCACACTCCCCTCCCTGCCGTCCACACTCCCCTCCCTGCCGTCCACACTCCCCCCCCTGCCGTCCACACTCCCCCTCCCTGCCGTCCACACTCCCCTCCCTGCGTCCACACTCCCCTCCCTGCCGTCCACACTCCCCCTCCCTGCCGTCCACACTCCCCTCCCTGCGTCCACACTCCCCCTCCCTGCCGTCCACACTCCCCTCCCTGCCGTCCACACTCCCCCTCCCTGCCGTCCACACTCCCCTCCCTGCCGTCCACACTCCCCCTCCCTGCCGTCCACACTCCCTCCCTCTGCCGTCCACACTCCCCCTCCCTGCCGTCCACACTCCCCTCCCTGCCGTCCACACTCCCCTCCCTGCCGTCCACACTCCCCCTCCCTGCCGTCCACACTCCCCTCCCTGCCGTCCACACTCCCCTCCCTGCCGTCCACACTCCCCCTCCCTGCCGTCCACACTCCCCCTCCTGCCGTCCACACTCCCCCTCCCTGCCGTCCACACTCCCCCTCCCTGCCGTCCACACTCCCCTCCCTGCCGTCCACACTCCCCCTCCCTGCCGTCCACACTCCCCTCCCTGCCGTCCACACTCCCCCTCCCTGCCGTCCACACTCCCCTCCCTGCCGTCCACACTCCCCTCCCTGCCGTCCACACTCCCCTCCCTGCCGTCCACACTCCCTCCCTGCCGTCCACACTCCCCCTCCCTGCCGTCCACACTCCCCTCCCTGCCGTCCACACTCCCCTCCTGCCGTCCACACTCCCCTCCCTGCCGTCCACACTCCCCTCCCTGCCGTCCACACTCCCCTCCCTGCCGTCCACACTCCCCTCCCTGCCGTCCACACTCCCCTCCCTGCCGTCCACACTCCCCTCCCTGCCGTCCACACTCCCCCTCCCTGCCGTCCACACTCCCCCTCCCTGCCGTCCACACTCCCCCTCCCTGTCCACACTCCCCTCCCTGCCGTCCACACTCCCCCTCCCTGCCGTCCACACTCCCCCTCCCTGCCGTCCACACTCCCCTCCCTGCCGTCCACACTCCCCTCCCTGCCGTCCACACTCCCCTCCCTGCCGTCCACACTCCCCTCCCTGCCGTCCACACTCCCCTCCCTGCCGTCCACACTCCCCCCCTGCCGTCCACACTCCCCCTCCCTGCCGTCCACACTCCCCCTCCCTGCCGTCCACACTCCCCTCCCTGCCGTCCACACTCCCCCTCCCTGCCGTCCACACTCCCCCTCCCTGCCGTCCACACTCCCCTCCCTGCCGTCCACACTCCCCCTCCCTGCCGTCCACACTCCCCCTCCCTGCCGTCCACACTCCCCCTCCCTGCCGTCCACACTCCCCTCCCTGCCGTCCACACTCCCCTCCCTGCCGTCCACACTCCCCTCCCTGCCGTCCACACTCCCCTCCCTGCCGTCCACACTCCCCCTCCCTGCGTCCACACTCCCCCTCCCTGCCGTCCACACTCCCCCTCCCTGCCGTCCACACTCCCCTCCCTGCCGTCCACACTCCCCCTCCCTGCCGTCCACACTCCCCTCCCTGCCGTCCACACTCCCCCTCCCTGCCGTCCACACTCCCCCTCCCTGCCGTCCACACTCCCCTCCCTGCCGTCCACACTCCCCTCCCTGCCGTCCACACTCCCCCTCCCTGCCGTCCACACTCCCCTCCCTGCCGTCCACACTCCCCTCCCTGCCGTCCACACTCCCCTCCCTGCCGTCCACACTCCCCTCCCTGCCGTCCACACTCCCCCTCCTGCCGTCCACACTCCCCCTCCCTGCCGTCCACACTCCCCTCCCTGCCGTCCACACTCCCCCTCCCTGCCGTCCACACTCCCCCTCCCTGCCGTCCACACTCCCCTCCCTGCCGTCCACACTCCCCCTCCCTGCCGTCCACACTCCCCCTCCCTGCCGTCCACACTCCCCCTCCCTGCCGTCCACACTCCCCTCCCTGCCGTCCACACTCCCCTCTCCCTGCCGTCCACACTCCCCTCCCTGCCGTCCACACTCCCCTCCCTGCCGTCCACACTCCCCTCCTGCCGTCCACACTCCCCTCCCTGCCGTCCACACTCCCCCTCCTGCCGTCCACACTCCCCTCCCTGCCGTCCACACTCCCCCTCCCTGCCGTCCACACTCCCCTCCCTGCCGTCCACACTCCCCTCCCTGCCGTCCACACTCCCCCTCCCTGCCGTCCACACTCCCCTCCCTGCCGTCCACACTCCCCCCTCCGTGTCCACACTCCCCCTCCCTGCCGTCCACACTCCCCCTCCCTGCCGTCCACACTCCCCCTCCCTGCCGTCCACACTCCCCTCCCTGCCGTCCACACTCCCCTCCCTGCCGTCCACACTCCCCTCCCTGCCGTCCACACTCCCCTCCCTGCCGTCCACACTCCCCCTCCCTGCCGTCCACACTCCCCTCCCTGCCGTCCACACTCCCCTCCCTGCCGTCCACACTCCCCTCCCTGCCGTCCACACTCCCCCTCCCTGCCGTCCACACTCCCCCTCCTGCCGTCCACACTCCCCCTCCCTGCCGTCCACACTCCCCTCCCTGCCGTCCACACTCCCCCTCCCTGCCGTCCACACTCCCCTCCCTGCCGTCCACACTCCCCCTCCCTGCCGTCCACACTCCCCTCCCTGCCGTCCACACTCCCCTCTCCCAGCGTCCACACTCCCCCTCCCTGCCGTCCACACTCCCCCTCCCTGCCGTCCACACTCCCCTCCCTGCCGTCCACACTCCCCCTCCCTGCCGTCCACACTCCCCTCCCTGCCGTCCACACTCCCCCTCCCTGCGTCCACACTCCCCCTCCCTGCCGTCCACACTCCCCCTCCCTGCCGTCCACACTCCCCCTCCCTGCCGTCCACACTCCCCCTCCTGCCGTCCACACTCCCCCTCCCTGCCGTCCACACTCCCCTCCCTGCCGTCCACACTCCCCTCCCTGCCGTCCACACTCCCCCTCCCTGCCGTCCACACTCCCCCTCCCTGCCGTCCACACTCCCCTCCCTGCCGTCCACACTCCCCTCCCTGCCGTCCACACTCCCCTCCCTGCCGTCCACACTCCCCTCCCTGCCGTCCACACTCCCCCCTCCCTGCCGTCCACACTCCCCTCCCTGCCGTCCACACTCCCCTCCCTGCCGTCCACACTCCCCTCCCTGCCGTCCACACTCCCCTCCCTGCCGTCCACACTCCCCCTCCCTGCCGTCCACACTCCCCCTCCCTGCCGTCCACACTCCCCTCCCTGCCGTCCACACTCCCCTCCCTGCCGTCCACACTCCCCTCCCTGCCGTCCACACTCCCCCTCCCTGCCGTCCACACTCCCCTCCCTGCCGTCCACACTCCCCTCCCTGCCGTCCACACTCCCCCCCTGCCGTCCACACTCCCCTCCCTGCCGTCCACACTCCCCCTCCCTGCCGTCCACACTCCCCCTCCCTGCCGTCCACTCCCCTCCCTGCCGTCCACACTCCCCTCCCTGCCGTCCACACTCCCCCTCCCTGCCGTCCACACTCCCCCTCCCTGCCGTCCACACTCCCCTCCCTGCCGTCCACACTCCCCTCCCTGCCGTCCACACTCCCCTCCCTGCCGTCCACACTCCCCTCCCTGCCGTCCACACTCCCCCTCCCTGCCGTCCACACTCCCCCTCCCTGCCGTCCACACTCCCCTCCCTGCCGTCCACACTCCCCTCCCTGCGTCCACACTCCCCCTCCCTGCCGTCCACACTCCCCTCCCTGCCGTCCACACTCCCCTCCCTGCCGTCCACACTCCCCTCCCTGCCGTCCACACTCCCCTCCCTGCCGTCCACACTCCCCCTCCCTGCGTCCACACTCCCCCTCCCTGCCGTCCACACTCCCCCTCCCTGCCGTCCACACTCCCCTCCCTGCCGTCCACACTCCCCTCCCTGCCGTCCACACTCCCCTCCCAGCCGTCCACACTCCCCTCCCTGCCGTCCACACTCCCCCTCCCTGCCGTCCACACTCCCCCTCCCTGCCGTCCACACTCCCCCTCCCTGCCGTCCACACTCCCCCTCCCTGCCGTCCACACCCCCTCCCTGCCGTCCACACTCCCCCTCCCTGCCGTCCACACTCCCCTCCCTGCCGTCCACACTCCCCCTCCCTGCCGTCCACACTCCCCTCCCTGCCGTCCACACTCCCCTCCCTGCCGTCCACACTCCCCTCCCTGCCGTCCACACTCCCCTCCCTGCCGTCCACACTCCCCCTCCCTGCCGTCCACACTCCCCCTCCCTGCCGTCCACACTCCCCTCCCGTCCACACTCCCCCTCCCTGCCGTCCACACTCCCCCTCCCTGCCGTCCACACTCCCCCTCCCTGCCGTCCACACTCCCCTCCCTGCCGTCCACACTCCCCTCCCTGCCGTCCACACTCCCCCTCCCTGCCGTCCACACTCCCCCTCCCTGCCGTCCACACTCCCCCTCCCTGCCGTCCACACTCCCCTCCCTGCCGTCCACACTCCCCCTCCCAGCGTCCACACTCCCCCTCCCTGCCGTCCACACTCCCCCTCCCTGCCGTCCACACTCCCCTCCCTGCCGTCCACACTCCCCCTCCCTGCCGTCCACACTACCCCCTCCCTGCCGTCCACACTCCCCCTCCCTGCCGTCCACACTCCCCCTCCCTGCCGTCCACACTCCCCTCCCTGCCGTCCACACTCCCCCTCCCTGCCGTCCACACTCCCCCCCTGCCGTCCACACTCCCCTCCCTGCCGTCCACACTCCCCCTCCCTGCCGTCCACACTCCCCTCCCTGCCGTCCACACTCCCCCTCCTGCCGTCCACACTCCCCCTCCCTGCCGTCCACACTCCCCCCTCCCTCCACCCACTCCCCCTCCCTGCCGTCCACACTCCCCTCCCTGCCGTCCACACTCCCCCTCCCTGCCGTCCACACTCCCCTCCCTGCCGTCCACACTCCCCTCCCTGCCGTCCACACTCCCCTCCCTGCCGTCCACTCTCCCCTCCCTGCCGTCCACACTCCCCTCCCTGCCGTCCACACTCCCCCTCCCTGCGTCCACACTCCCCCTCCCGCCGTCCACACTCCCCTCCCTGCCGTCCACACTCCCCTCCCTGCCGTCCACACTCCCCTCCCTGCCGTCCACACTCCCCTCCCTGCCGTCCACACTCCCCCTCCCTGCCGTCCACACTCCCCCTCCCTGCCGTCCACACTCCCCCTCCCTGCCGTCCACACTCCCCCTCCCTGCCGTCCACACTCCCCCTCCCTGCCGTCCACACTCCCCCTCCCTGCCGTCCACACTCCCCTCCCTGCCGTCCACACTCCCCCTCCCTGCCGTCCACACTCCCCTCCCTGCCGTCCACACTCCCCTCCCTGCCGTCCACACTCCCCCTCCCTGCCGTCCACACTCCCCTCCCTGCCGTCCACACTCCCCTCCCTGCCGTCCACACTCCCCCTCCCTGCCGTCCACACTCCCCCTCCCTGCCGTCCACACCTCCCCCTCCCTGCCGTCCAACACTCCACCCATCCCGTCGCCGTACACACTCCCCCTCCCCTGCCGTCCACACTCCCCTCTCCCTTGCGGTCCACACTCCCCCTCACCTGCCGTACCACACTCTCCCCTCCCTGCCCGTCCACACGTCCCTCCTCCTATGTCCGTCCACACTCCCCCTCCCTGCCGTCCACACTCCCCCTCCCTGCCGTCCACACTCCCCCTCCCTGCCGTCCACACTTCCCCCTCCCTGCCGTCCACACTCCCCTCTCTGCACCCTACACACAAAACTGTATGAGAGAGGATTGCACTTAATATTGGCCTAATTGAATATCTATCCACTTGTAACCTCGCTAAGCCGCATGACAGGTGATGTTGGACTTGACCTTTCCCCTCGTCCCGTGCCGGACTGGTCCACTCTCACCACGAGGGATAGTTAAGGGCACGACGGCTAGGACCTCCTGGACAGATCCCTCGCCCCCTGCAGACGGTGACTCACAATAACGTGGCTGACGAAATGAACCTAACTTAACCCTATGATAGGTTTGGGGGCCTCGTAGCCTGGTGGATAGCGCGCAGGACTCGTAATTCTGTGGCGCGGGTTCGATTCCCGCACGAGGCAGAAACAAATGGGCAAAGTTTCTTTCACCCTGAACGCCCCCTGTTACCTAGCAGTAAAATAGGTACCTGGGTGTTAATCAGCTGTCACGGGCTGCTTCCTGGGGGTGGAGGCCTGGTCGAGGACCGGGCCGCGGGGACACTAAAGCCCCGAAATCATCTCAAGATAACCTCAAGAAGAACCTAACCAAACCTAACCAAACCTAATCTAACCTAACCTAACCTAACCAAACCAAACCTAACCTAACCTAACCTAACCTAACCTAACCTAACCAAACCTAACCTAACCTAACCTAACCAAACCTAACCAAACCTAACCTAACCAAACCTAACCAAACCTAACCTAACCTAACCAAACCTAACCTAACCTAACCTAACCTAACCAAACCAAACCTAACCTAACCTAACCTAACCTAACCTAACCAAACCTAACCTAACCAAACCTAACCTAACCTAACCTAACCTAACCTAACCAAACCTAACCTAACCAAACCTAACCTAACCAAACCTAACCTAACCTAACCAAACCTAACCAAACCTAACCTAACCAAACCACAACTCAGATGGAGAAGGAAGGACGCTTGGGTGTGTCCTGGACCATTATCAAGTAGTGTGATGACCTAAACACGACTCTACCACAGCGGGGATCTCCCGTGAGTCTCCCTCAATCAGCATGTACACTCCTCCAGTAACCACGCGGCAACCACTTAAGGTACAACAGCCACATTGCCTTGAGATCCTTGATAAATCACGAATCGGTACACTAAGACAGTGGGAATCTTACAGTTAATCCTACTGTATTGGGCCTTAGATAGCGTATATTAGGCCTTAGATAGCATATATTAGGCCTAGGATTACCAGATGAGGTTAGGCTAGGTTATGATAGGTTAGGTTAGGGTAGGTTAGGTTAGGTCTTATTTTAACATTCTGGTAAAAAAAAAACGTTCAACGTTTGGCCAAAATTTAATAATATAATATTAGGGTATGGACACCGTCGCTGGAGTACAGAGTGGCGATTTCAGCGCCATCTATGAGTCTGCACTCCAACTCCTCAGCATTGGGTACATCTCAGACAACGCCATCTGTTGGTGGTAGCGTGGTATCGGTGAAAGGCTCCGGTTTCCTGCCTCGGTTAGAAGAGGTCGATGATGGTGACCTCTGGTGGGTGGCTGTGGCTACAACTTACTATGTCAATTCCCTGATGGAAGGATATTATCCCAGGGTCACCCAGTATACTGTCTGTCTAGATAATGACGTTTTATGGTCACAGAGGTGACAGAAGGAGGCGACTGCGCTGAGGAGGGCAGTTCACCTTGGACAGTGCCCGAAGTGTTATGCCCGAAACGCTTTGCGTAATAGTGGCTTTAGGCATTGTATGTACTAGCTATACCTATAAGTCAAACAATCCTTGTAAATATTGTATGTATGTATGTACCTTACCTAAATAAAAATGTATTGTATTGTATTGTATTGTATAACTCTTGACTTGGTCTTATGAGAGGACAAAATGGCCGCCGTCGGCTATAGCAGTGTGTTAGTTGCTGGTGTATACAGTGTTGGATGGAGCAACGTACCCAGGATTGACCAAGAAGAGTTATGGGACGACAGTGGTGCGTCAGTTGAAGAGTGCTACTAGCGAGCTGCTAGAGACTTCTACCAGTGTGCTAGCTACCCCTCTACGTGATTGAGACCCCTGTTAGTGTGTACCCTGAGGGCGGAGGTGGGGTAGTGGGTGGACTGGCCCATGGTGAGGAAGGTGAACGTGACGGTGTGTGCCATCAGGTGTGGACGACGTGTACCTGGAAAGTGGATTCACCGGGACTTTACGAACACTGCCGATGTATTGTGTTCTGAGTGAAAGAGACACTTTGTAAATATGTGAAATAATACTTTAATATAATATATAAATAGTGGTGAAGGTGATAATATATTAGTGAAGGTGTGTGTAAAGTCCTTTACTCCCCCCCCCTTATTCTATGCTCGACTTGTGGGGGAGATTTTAGTTCTACAATGAAATTATATTAAATGTTTCGAAGGACCAAAAATTAATGTTAAAGACTGGGGAACGAGTGGCTTACGGATCTCCAGTAATAAATGCAGAAATATAACTAAAAATATGTAGAGAAATGGACTGTAATATTAATAATAGTTCAGAACTAAATCCTTACGCCCTACAACTTGGGGGGTAAACAATGTGAAGTTAATACACTTAATATAATAAGTTAATACACTTAATATAATAAGTCAATACACTTCCTATAATAAAATAAATTATTCAAATGGTTAAACTCCAGTGAGGAGACACAAGAACAAGAAGCTAACTATCAATAAGAGAGAAACAGCTTAGCTGCCAGAGATGAACGTAGGTAACGTCCGGCACAATCAACCCTTTTATTCCAGTCTTAGTCGTCCCTAATGACCCGTAAACATGCAGGTAGAAGCTCGTTCCTCTCGCTGTTAATTCCACGCTGAAAGGCAAATCTTATGTAATTTCCACTCCAAACTTAGTAGTCGCTCATTTAATCATATGCTCAAAAGAATTTGGAGGTTAAGATGAGGACTTACGTGGGTGGTTTTATATCGCCTGCGACGTAACGACAGCACATTAAATAAATCAGAGAAATAATGGCCAATACTACCCAATCTACTTAATGAATCGCTGCCGTACGTGGTGTTCGTAAGTTGTGGAGTCTGCACACTCGACCAGAAGCTCGCAGATGGGCGGATGCTCTCAATTTCGGTCGATGAAAGCAGTGTCGCCCCAGAACGCCTTGATGTTACCTTGATAATATGGCGGCTCTCGCCTCCTCCTTCCAGTGACGCATGCGCACTCGCGCCTCTCCTGGAACTCTCCGTATAAGTTGTAATATTTCAAACAGAGTTCCGAAAGGATGGAGACTTGGATGACGAATATTTACGTCATAATACGGGGTTTTATAAGATAGTGAAGGATATTCCGGAGTGCAATTCAATTAATTTAGATGACGTTTAACGCACGAGAATATTAAGAGTGGAAATGAAGTTTATCATTTAATGCACCTGAACAGCTGATCGAAACTGTATACATTATTTCCAGTAAACGAACATATAAACTATCAAATGAAACTAAATCTATTATTGATCAATAATCCTTGATAAGAAAGATAAATGAGGCTGGATACAAGGGAGAAATTGGGCGGTACTACGCCTTAATTAAATTAATAGAATTTCACTAGACAACTGGTTAGTAATGTTAGTTAAATATAATGTCTAGTACAATAATTACCTCTCATTGTACTAGGCGTTAGTAATTACGTGTTGGAAAGTTCCAGAACTTGCCACAGCCAGTTCTGGAAAACTCACCACAGACTTGGGGTTGGTTAAAGAGGTTTCAAAATACATTAACAGCAAGAACCCGGTTACAGTTTTATAATAATCGATAATTATTACAAAAAATATTACATAATAATTACAACAGGCTACTTGCTCCGACATTTTCTTTACTACCCATAATGTAGAATTTTTTTCAATTATCTATAATTCACTGTTTAGTATCTTGGCACTTATAATCATACACAATTATGTATACTTATTTGTAATCAATATAAACACATATCTAAACACTATCATTCTGTTTTCTTCAGGTAAAGTGTTCTTGCAACTGATCAAGAGACGAGATAGTGAGGAGCAGTGTTGCTGAGAAGGTAGGCCTATGGGTGCATCTGGCAGTAGGCCTGGGGGTACATCTGGCAGTAGGCCTAGGGGTGCATCTGGCAGTAGGCCTGGGGGAGTACATCTGGCAGTAGGCCTGGGGGGTACATCTGGCAGTAGGCCTGGGGGAGTACATCTGGCAGTAGGCCTGGGGGAGTACATCTGGCAGTAGGCCTGGGGGAGTACATCTGGCAGTAGGCCTGGGGGGTACATCTGGCAGTAGGCCTGGGGGTACATCTGGCAGTAGGCCTGGGGGGTACATCTGGCAGTAGGCCTGGGGGGGTACATCTGGCAGTAGGCCTGGGGGGTACATCTGGCAGTAGGCCCTGGGGGGTACATCTGGCAGTAGGCCTGGGGGGTACATCTGGCAGTAGGCCTGGGGGGTACATCTTGGCAGTAGGCCTGGGGGTACATCTGGCAGTAGGCCTATGGGTGCATCTGGCAGTAGGCCTGGGGGGGTACATCTGGCAGTAGGCCTGGGGGGTACATCTGGCAGTAGGCCTGGGGGGTACATCTGGCAGTAGGCCTGGGGGGTACATCTGGCAGTAGGCCTGGGGGGTACATCTGGCAGTAGGCCTGGGGGGTACATCTGGCAGTAGGCCTGGGGGTACATCTGGCAGTAGGCCTGGGGGAGTACATCTGGCAGTAGGCCTATGGGTGCTTCTGGCAGTAGGCCTGGGGGTACATCTGGCAGTAGGCCTGGGGGTACATCTGGCAGTAGGCCTGGGGGTACATCTGGCAGTAGGCATATGGGTGCATCTGGCAGTAGGCCTGGGGGTACATCTGGCAGTAGGCCTGGGGGTACATCTGGCAGTAGGCCTAGGGGGGTACATCTGGCAGTAGGATTATGGGTGCATCTGGCAGTAGGCCTGGGGGTACATCTGGCAGTAGGCCTATAGGTGCATCTGGCAGTAGGCCTGGGGGTACATCTGGCAGTAGGCCTGGGGGTACATCTGGCAGTAGGCCTGGGGGTACATCTGGCAGTAGGCCTGGGAGTACATCTGGCCGTAGGCCTATGGGTGCATCTGGCAGTAGGCCTGGGGGTACATCTGGCAGTAGGCCTGGGGGGTACATCTGGCAGTAGGCCTGGGGGGTACATCTGGCAGTAGGCCTGGGGGTACATCTGGCAGTAGGCCTGGGGGGTACAATCCTGGCAGTAGGCCTGGGGGAGTACATCTGGCAGTAGGCCTATGGGTGCTTCTGGCAGTAGGCCTGGGGGTACATCTGGCAGTAGGCCTGGGGGGTACATCTGGCAGTAGGCCTGGGGGTACATCTGGCAGTAGGCCTGGGGGGTACATCTGGCAGTAGGCCTGGGGGGTGCATCTGGCAGTAGGCCTGGGGGTACATCTGGCAGTAGGATTATGGGTGCATCTGGCAGTAGGCCTGGGGGTACATCTGGCAGTAGGCCTATGGGTGCATCTGGCAGTAGGATTATGGGTGCATCTGGCAGAGGCCTGGGGGTACATCTGCAGTAGGCCTATAGGTGCATCTGGCAGTAGGCCTGGGGGGTACATCTGGCAGTAGGCCTGGGGGGTACATCTGGCAGTAGGCCTGGGGGAGTACATCTGGCAGTAGGCCTGGGGGGTACATCTGGCAGTAGGCCTGGGGGGTACATCTGGCAGTAGGCCTAGGGAGTACATCTGGCAGTAGGCCTGGGGGGTACATCTGGCAGTAGGCCTGGGGGGTACATCTGGCAGTAGGCCTGGGGGGTACATCTGGCAGTAGGCCTGGGGGGTACATCTGGCAGTAGGCCTGGGGGGTACATCTGGCAGTAGGCCTGGGGGGTACATCTGGCAGTAGGCCTGGGGGGTACATCTGGCAGTAGGCCTGGGGGGTACATCTGGCAGTAGGCCTGGGGGGTACATCTGGCAGTAGGCCTGGGGGGTACATCTGGCAGTAGGCCTGGGGGTACATCTGGCAGTAGGCCTGGGGAGTACATCTGGCAGTAGGCCTGGGGGAGTACATCTGGCAGTAGGCCTGGGGGTACATCTGGCAGTAGGCCTGGGGGGTACATCTGGCAGTAGGCCTGGGGGGTACATCTGGCAGTAGGCCTGGGGGGTACATCTGGCAGTAGGCCTGGGGGTACATCTGGCAGTAGGCCTGGGGGGTACATCTGGCAGTAGGCCTGGGGAGGTACATCTGGCAGTAGGCCTGGGGGGTACATCTGGCAGTAGGCCTGGGGGGTACATCTGGCAGTAGGCCTGGGGGGTACATCTGGCAGTAGGTCTGGGGGGTACATCTGGCAGTAGGCCTGGGGGGTACATCTGGCAGTAGGCCTGGGGGGTACATCTGGCAGTAGGCCTGGGGGAGTACATCTGGCAGTAGGCCTGGGGGGTACATCTGGCAGTAGGCCTGGGGGGTACATCTGGCAGTAGGCCTGGGGGAGTACATCTGGCAGTAGGCCTGGGGGTACATCTGGCAGTAGGCCTGGGGGGTACATCTGGCAGTAGGCCTGGGGGTACATCTGGCAGTAGGCCTGGGGGGTACATCTGGCAGTAGGCCTGGGGGGTACATCTGGCAGTAGGCCTGGGGGTACATCTGGCAGTAGGCCTGGGGGAGTACATCTGGCAGTAGGCCTGGGGGAGTACATCCTGGCAGTAGGCCTGGGAGAGTACATCTGGCAGTAGGCCTGGGGGGTACATCTGGCAGTAGGCCTGGGGGGTACATCTGGCAGTAGGCCTGGGGGGTACATCTGGCAGTAGGTCTGGGGGGTACATCTGGCAGTAGGCCTGGGGGTACATCTGGCAGTAGGCCTGGGGGTACATCTGGCAGTAGGCCTGGGGGAGTACATCTGGCAGTAGGCCTGGGGGGTACATCTGGCAGTAGGCCTGGGGGAGTACATCTGGCAGTAGGCCTGGGGGGTACATCTGGCAGTAGGCCTGGGGGGTACATCTGGCAGTAGGCCTGGGGAGTACATCTGGCAGTAGGCCTGGGGGAGTACATCTGGCAGTAGGCCTAGGGAGTACATCTGGCAGTAGGCCTTGGGGGTACATCTGGCAGTAGGCCTGGGGGGTACATCTGGCAGTAGGCCTGGGGGGTACATCTGGCAGTAGGCCTGGGGGGTACATCTGGCAGTAGGCCTGGGGGGTACATCTGGCAGTAGGCCTATGGGTACATCTGGCAGTAGGCCTGGGGGGTACATCTGGCAGTAGGCCTGGGGGAGTACATCTGGCAGTAGGCCTGGGGGGTACATCTGGCAGTAGGCCTGGGGGTACATCTGGCAGTAGGCCTGGGGAGTACATCTGGCAGTAGGCCTGGGGGAGTACATCTGGCAGTAGGCCTAGGGAGTACATCTGGCAGTAGGCCTGGGGGGTACATCTGGCAGTAGGCCTGGGGGGTACATCTGGCAGTAGGCCTGGGGGGTACATCTGGCAGTAGGCCTGGGGGGTACATCTGGCAGTAGGCCTGGGGGGTACATCTGGCAGTAGGCCTGGGGGGTACATCTGGCAGTAGGCCTGGGGGGTACATCTGGCAGTAGGCCTGGGGGGTACATCTGGCAGTAGGCCTAGGGGGTACATCTGGCAGTAGGCCTGGGGGGTACATCTGGCAGTAGGCCTGGGGGGTACATCTGGCAGTAGGCCTGGGGGGTACATCTGGCAAGTATAACCGTGACGTCACCTTCCTGACCAACACTGAAGTAGACACATGTACCCAGCGGTGGAGGACAGGTGTGTAGGCAGGTGTTGAGGGACTACACCTACACTAGTCTATTACCACCACCACCTGCCACCCAGCACCACCACCACACCACCACCATCTGCCACCCAGCACCACCACAACACCACCACCACCTGCCACCCAGCACCACCACAACACCACCACCTGCCACCCAGCACCACCACAACACCACCACCTGCCACCCAGCACCACCACAACACCACCACCTGCCACCCAGCACCACCACAACACCACCACCACCTACCACCCAGCACCACCACCACACCACCACCTGCCACCCAGCACCACCACCACACCACCACCACCTGCCACTCAGCACCACCACAACACCACCACCTGCCACCCAGCACCACCACAACAACACCACCACCTGCCACCCAGCACCACCACCACAACACCACCACCTGCCACCCAGCACCACCACAACACCACCACCTGCCACCCAGCACCACCACAACACCACCACCTACCACCCAGCACCACCACAACACCACCACCTGCCACCCAGCACCACCACAACACCACCACCTGCCACCCAGCACCACCACAACACCACCACCACACCACCACCACCTACCACCCAGCACCACCACAACACCACCACCTACCACCCAGCACCACCACAACACCACCACCTGCCACCCAGCACCACCACAACACCACCACCACACCACCACCACCTACCACCCAGCACCACCACAACACCACCACAACACCACCACCTACCACCCAGCACCACCACAACACCACCACCTGCCACCCAGCACCATCACCACACCACCACCTGCCACCCAGCACCACCACAACACCACCACCTGCCACCCAGCACCACCACAACACCACCACCACCTACCACCCAGCACCACCACCACACCACCACCTGCCACCCAGCACCACCACCACAACACCACCACCTGCCACCCAGCACCACCACAACACCACCACCTGCCACCCAGCACCACCACAACACCACCACCACCTACCACCCAGCACCACCACCACACCACCACCTGCCACCCAGCACCACCACCACAACACCACCACCTGCCACCCAGCACCACCACAACACCACCACCTGCCACCCAGCACCACCACCACAACACCACCACCACCTGCCACCCAGCACCACCACCACACCACCACCTGCCACCCTGCACCACCACAACACCACCACCTGCCACCCAGCACCACCACAACACCACCACCTGCCACCCAGCACCACCACCACAACACCACCACCACCTGCCACCCAGCACCACCACAACACCACCACCACCTACCACCCAGCACCACCACAACACCACCACCTGCCACCCAGCACCACCACCACAACACCACCACCTGCCACCCAGCACCACCACAACACCACCACCACCTGCCACCCAGCACCACCACCACAACACCACCACCTGCCACCCAGCACCACCACAACACCACCACCTGCCACCCAGCACCACCACAACAACACCACCACCTGCCACCCAGCACCACCACCACAACACCACCACCTGCCACCCAGCACCACCACAACACCACCACCTGCCACCCAGCACCACCACAACACCACCACCTGCCACCCAGCACCACCACAACACCACCACCACCTACCACCCAGCACCACCACCACACCACCACCTGCCACCCAGCACCACCACCACAACACCACCACCTGCCACCCAGCACCACCACAACACCACCACCTGCCACCCAGCACCACCACAACACCACCACCTGCCACCCAGCACCACCACAACACCACCACCTGCCACCCAGCACCACCACAACACCACCACCTGCCACCCAGCACCACCACAACACCACCACCACCTACCACCCAGCACCACCACCACACCACCACCTGCCACCCAGCACCACCACCACAACACCACCACCTGCCACCCAGCACCACCACAACACCACCACCTGCCACCCAGCACCACCACCACAACACCACCACCTGCCACCCAGCACCACCACAACACCACCACCTGCCACCCAGCACCACCACCACAACACCACCACCTGCCACCCAGCATCACCACAACACCACCACCTGCCACCCAGCACCACCACCACAACACCACCACCTGCCACCCAGCACCACCACAACACCACCACCACCTGCCACCCAGCACCACCACCACAACACCACCACCTGCCACCCAGCACCACCACAACACCACCACCTGCCACCCAGCACCACCACAACACCACCACCTGCCACCCAGCACCACCACAACACCACCACCACACCACCACCACCTACCACCCAGCACCACCACAACACCACCACCTGCCACCCAGCACCACCACAACACCACCACCACCTACCACCCAGCACCACCACCACACCACCACCTGCCACCCAGCACCACCACAACACCACCACTACCTACCACCCAGCACCACCACCACACCACCACCTACCACCCAGCACCACCACAACACCACCACCACCTGCCACCCAGCACCACCACCACAACACCACCACCTGCCACCCAGCACCACCACCACAACACCACCACCTGCCACCCAGCACCACCGCAACACCACCACCTGCCACCCAGCACCACCACCACACCACCACCACAACACCACCACCTGCCACCCAGCACCACCACCACACCACCACCACAACACCACCACCTGCCACCCAGCACACCCACAACACCACCACCTACCACCCAGCACCACCACAACACCACCACCACCTGCCACCCAGCACCACAACCACAACACCACCACCTGCCACCCAGCACCACCACAACACCACCACCACCTGCCGCCCAGCACCACCACAACACCACCACCTGCCACCCAGCACCACCACAACACCACCACAACACCACCACCTACCACCCAGCACCACCACACCACCACCACAACACCACCACCTACCACCCAGCACCACCACAACACCACCGCCACAACACCACCACCTGCCACTCAGCACCACCACCACACCACCACCACAACACCACCACCTGCCACCCAGCACCACCACCTACCACCCAGCACCACCACAACACCACCACCAGCCACCCAGCACCACCACAACACCACCACCTACCACCCAGCACCACCACAACACCACCACCACCTGCCACCCAGCACCACCACCACAACACCACCACCACCTGCCACCCAGCACCACCACAACACCACCACCACCTGCCACCCAGCACCACCACCACAACACCACCACCTGCCACCCAGCACCACCACCACAACACCACCACCCAGCACCACCACCACCACAACACCACCACCCAGCACCACCACCACCACAACACCACCACCTGCCACCCAGCACCACCACCTACCACCCAGCACCACCACCACAACACCACCACCCAGCACCACCACCACCACAACACCACCACCCAGCACCACCAACACCACAACACCACCACCCACCACCACCACCACAACACCACCACCACAACACCACCACCCAGCACCACCACCACAACACCACCACCCAGCAACACCACCACCACAACACCACCACCCAGCACCACCAACATTACAACACCACCACCCACCACCACCACCACAACACCACCACCACAACACCACCACCTACCACCCAGCACCACAACAACATCACCTACCACCACCACACCACCTACCACCACCACACCACCTACCACCACCACCACCACAACACCACAACACCACCACCCAGCACCACCAACACCACAACACCACCACCACAACACAACCACCACAACACCACCACCACAACACAACCACCACAACACCACCACCACAACACCACCACCTACCACCCAGCACCACAACACCACCACCGCAACACCACCACACCATCTACCACCCAGCACCACAACAACACCACCTACCTCCACCACACCACCTACCACCCAGCACCACAACACCACCACCACAACACCACCACCTACCACCCAGCACCACAACAACACCACCTACCACCACCACACCATCTACCACCCAGCACCACCACAACACCACCATCTACCACCTAGCACCACAACAACACCACCTACCACCACACCACCTACCACCCAGCACCACAACAACACCACCTACCACCACACCACCTACCACCCAGCACCACAACAACACCACCTACCACCACACCACCTACCACCCAGCACCACAACACCACCACCACAACACCACCACCACAACACCACCACCCACCACCACCACCACAACACCACCACCACAACACCACCACCACAACACCACCACCTGCCACCCAGCACCACAACACCACCACCACAACACCACCACCACAACACCACCACCCACCACCACCACCACAACACCACCACCACAACACCACCACCACAACACCACCACCTACCACCCACCACCTACCACCCACCACCACACCACCTACCACCCACCACCACAACACCACCACCACAACACCACCACCACAACACCACCACCACAACACCACCACCTACCACCCACCACCTACCACCCACCACCACACCACCTACCACCCACCACCACAACACCACCACCACAACACCACCACCACAACACCACCACCACAACACCACCACCACAACACCACCACCACAACACCAGCACCACAGCACCACCACCACAACACCACCACCTACCACCCACCACCTACCACCCACAAACCTCTCCAACTCCCCAACTGAGGTTTGGGAAAGATGGGATTTGACGGGATTTATACTTGGTGTCATTTGCATTCATGGGATTTTCTGTTTGGATTCCAAATTTGGATAAAAAGAATCCAATTTAACCCTTTTTAACTCGTGCCACTCAATTATGCGGCCAGACGAGACGAAGATCCCTATCCTAAAGCTTCCTGGAGCGGAGCCCAGGAAGTTGGTGGCCATTCTGGCTCATGTAGGAGAGAAAAGTGTGTCATATGGTGTCACCCATACATGTGGTGTCGCCCCTACATGTGGTGTGACCCCTACATGTGGTGTCACCCCTACATGTGGTGTCACCCCTACATGTGGTGTGACCCCTACATGTGGTGTCACCCCTACATGTGGTGTCGCCCCTACATGTGGTGTCGCCCCTACATGTGGTGTGACCCCTACATGTGGTGTCACCCCTACATGTGGTGTCGCCCCTACATGTGGTGTGACCCCTACATGTGGTGTCACCCATACATGTGGTGTCACCCCTACATGTGGTGTCGCCCCTACATGTGGTGTGACCCCTACATGTGGTGTCACCCATACATGTGGTGTCACCCCTACGTGTGGTGTCACCCCTACATGTGGTGTCACCCCTACATGTGGTGTCACCCATACATGTGGTGTCACCCATACACGTGGTGTCACCCCTACATGTGGTGTCACCCCTACATATGGTGTCACTCCTACGTGTGGTGTCACCCCTACGTGTGGTGTCGCCCCTACATGTGGTGTCACCCCTACGTGTGGTGTCACCCCTACGTGTGGTGTCACCCCTACGTGTGGTGTCACCCCTACGTGTGGTGTCACCCCTACGTGTGGTGTCACCCCTACGTGTGGTGTCACCCCTACATGTGGTGTCACCCATACATGTGGTGTCGCCCCTACATGTGGTGTTACCCCTACATGTGGTGTCACCCATACATGTGGTGTCACCCCTACGTGTGGTGTCACCCCTACGTGTGGTGTCACCCCTACATGTGGTGTCACCCATACATGTGGTGTCGCCACTACATGTGGTGTCGCCCCTACATGTGGTGTCACCCCTACATATGGTGTCACCCCTACGTGTGGTGTCACCCCTACGTGTGGTGTCACCCCTACATGTGGTGTCACCCCTACATATGGTGTCACCCCTACATGTGGTGTCACCCCTACATGTGGTGTCACTCCTACGTGTGGTGTCACTCCTACGTGTGGTGTCACCCCTACGTGTGGTGTCACCCCTACGTGTGGTGTCACCCCTACATGTGGTGTCACCCCTACATATGGTGTCACCCCTACGTGTGGTGTCACCCCTACATGTGGTGTGACCCCTACGTGTGGTGTGACCCCTACATGTGGTGTGACCCCTACATGTGGTGTGACCCCTACATGTGGTGTGACCCCTACATGTGGTGTGACCCCTACATGTGGTGTCACCCCTACATGTGGTGTGACCCCTACATGTGGTGTGATCCCTACATGTGGTGTGACCCCTACATGTGGTGTGACCCCTACATGTGGTGTGACCCCTACATATGAAGAGAGAGGGAATTATGAGGGTAAAGCAGCAAGCCATTATGACTATATAGCACATGGAAGGTGTGAGAGTGAGGCAGGTGCCACCCCCGGGGATCACCTGACCCTCAGTGCCAGGCAGGAGTGCCAACACCACCCCTGGGGGTCACCTGACCCTCAGTGCCAGGCAGGAGTGCCAACACCACCCCGGGGGTCACCTGACCCTCAGTGCCAGGCAGGAGTGCCAACACCACCCCCGGGGGTCACCTGACCCACAATGCCAGGCAGGAGTGCCAACACCACCCCGGGGGTCACCTGACCCTCAGTGCCACTCAGGAGTGCCAACACCACCCCGGGGGTCACCTGACCCTCAGTGCCAGGTAGGAGTGCCAACACCACCCCGGGGGTCACCTGACCCTCAGTGCCACTCAGGAGTGCCAACACCACCCCGGGGGTCACCTGACCCTCAGTGCCTCTCAGGAGTGCCAACACCACCCCCAGGGTCACCTGACCCTCAGTGCCAGGCAGGAGTGCCAACACCACCCCCGGGGGTCACCTGACCCTCAGTGCCAGGCAGGAGTGCCAACACCACCCCGGGGGTCACCTGACCCTCAGTGCCACTTCGGAGTGCCAACACCACCCCGGGGGTCACCTGACCCTCAGTGCCACTCAGGAGTGCCAACACCACCCCCAGGGTCACCTGACCCTCAGTGCCACTCAGGAGTGCCAACACCATCCCCAGGTTCACCTGACCCTCAGTGCCAGGCAGGAGTGCCAACACCACCCCCAGGGTCACCTGACCCTCAGTACCAGGCAGGAGTGCCAACACCACCCCGGGGGTCACCTGACCCTCAGTGCCAGGCAGGAGTGCCAACACCACCCCCAGGGTCACCTGACCCTCAGTGCCAGGCAGGAGTGCCAACACCACCCCCAGGGTCACCTGACCCTCAGTGCCAGGCAGGAGTGCCAACACCACCCAGGGGGCACCAGTCCCCGGGGGGGGGGGACCACACTACGACCAAATGTCTCTCGCAAATGAGGCGGAAATTCATGAGAGTTGTGAGTAGTCAAGGGGGGGGGGTGGAGGGGGGGGTCCCAGGAGAGTGGTCTTGAAGAGTTCTTTGATGAAGGTCTTAGGTAGGTCGTAAGGACCCTGGAAGGTCCTTCCATAGTCCTAGAAAGGTTCTAAGACTGACCCTGGGGTTGGGTGGAGAGGGTGGTGGTGGTGGGGGGGGGGTCTAGTCCAGTTACTGAGAATGGGGGTCGTAGAAATTGTGATCCACGGAGTTGTTGGTGTTGGGAGGTGGCAGTGACTGACCCAGGTAACGTTAATGTAACTGTGTCTCCTGATAGCCACAGTGAATGACGTAAAATGATTTGGCAATTAAAACCTATTCATCAGGAGAGTCATTTGGGCTGTGATGATGGCGTTAATGACCCGAGCGAGGAAGGCGAGAGGGAGAGTGAGGGGAGAGTGAGAGTGAGGGGAGAGTGAGAGTGAGGGGGAGAGTGAGAGTGAGGGGGAGAGAGGGAGTCATGGGAGGAGAGAAGCCAGCACAATTAAGGAAGAATAGACGATCATTCCACAATTTCCTTGAAACTGTGGCTCTCATTTTTCATCTGGGCGAGAGAGATGCTGCGAGATGGAGTCCTCTCCCTCCTACCTCCCTCCCTCCCTCCCTGCCCCCTTCCCTCCACTCCCTCCAGCCTGCGAGGTAAGGGCACCCCCCCCCACACACACACACACCCATGTCAACACAGCTGACACTCTGGGCTCAGTCTGCCTTGTGTGAGGACTGACTCAAGTCACCAACATGTTCGTATGTGCTTAATGGCGGCTGTTGTCGACGAATTTGATTTATTTCAACTGGTTTTATTTTTTGGTTGTATTAAAACTCGCAGAGAGTAACTTGAGAGACTTAGTCAATACCTGGAGTGAGGGGTGGCGGGTGAGGGGTGGCGGGGAGGGGACATCACAGGCGCCGCGAGCCCTTGAGCGCTATTCATCTTATTCATCACTTGGTCACTCAGATCAGCTGGATGAGCGGCGGGTGACCTGGCTCGTTTGGTCCTTGTTGGATGAGTGCCTTGTTTACAGCGTGGTGGATGATGGACTAGGGATTGACCGGGTTCCTTGCCTCAACTACCCATCATTAAGCACTAGAGAAACATCAAGAAGATAGTGCAAGGTTGTCTGCTAGTAATAGTGACACTGTAGAGTGTCACTATACTGAGCCTGGAGGTTCACAGTAACACAATCACATCAACACTGAATAATAAGTTTGTGAAAATCAGGTCATCCTTCAGTAACTTTGACAAGGAAGCATTCAAAGTGCTATGATGAACATACGTCAGACCAGTGCTCCACTATGCAGCACCACCGTAGAGCCCCTACCTCAAAAAACACATAATAATGAGAGAACAGAAGTTTTAAAAGATTGCAAGAAAGGCGATCAGGTGGAACATGATCCTGACATAGAAGATAGTGCAATCTGTTCCACCAATCAACTACCCTGTTATCCAACCAGTATTTACCCAGGTCTTTCCTGCATCTAAGCTGATTTTAAATCCAGCGTTACTGTTCTATTTTGTTGCGCAAGATAAGATGAGAATAAAACTTTCGCGAGGCCCTGCAGTAGACGATAAGCAGATGGAAAGACGGGGTCCAGGAGCTGAATCTCAATAATTAAAGCTGAATTGGGTAAGAACACGACCCCACACTGTGCTTGTAACACCATCAAATTCCTTGATAATTGGTGTAATATTTTAGTAAAGCCCCTAATGAATAAGCCAGTAGGAATTCTTCAACATTTTTCAATTTTGCAGCAATTTTAAGCGGAGTACAAAATAGCGGCGTGAGTACTTTTGTTCACGATTACTGCAACACAACTGTGGCCAGTAATGTGATGGGGAAAGGGTCCAGATTATGTACACATTAATTGTATTTTAGATTAGATAGTTGGGAGGGAAGATTGGTGGTCTGGTGTTGTTTATCTTGTTTCTGGTGTTTACCTGGGTGAGGGACCCCCCCCTGGGTGAGAGCCTTCCCTGGGTGAGGCCCCTCCCCCTGGGTGAGAGCCCCCCTGGGTGAGGCCCCTCCCCCTGGGTGAGAGCCCCCCTGGGTGAGAGCCCCCCTGGGTGAGGGACCCCCCCCCTGGGTGAGAGCCCCCCTGGGTGAGGCCCCTCCCCCTGGGTGAGAGCCCCCCTGGGTGAGGGACCCCTCCCCCTGGGTGAGAGCCCCCCTGGGTGAGGCCCCTCCCCCTGGGTGAGAGCCCCCCTGGGTGAGAGCCCCCCCTGGGTGAGAGCCCCCCTGGGTGAGAGCCCCCCCTGGGTGAGGCCCCTCCCCCTGGGTGAGAGCCCCCCTGGGTGAGGCCCCTCCCCCTGGGTGAGAGCCCCCCCTGGGTGAGGCCCCCTCCCCCTGGGTGAGAGCCCCCCTGGGTGAGGCCCCTCCCCCTGGGTGAGAGCCCCCCCTGGGTGAGGCCCCTCCCCCTGGGTGAGAGCCCCCCTGGGTGAGGCCCCTCCCCCTGGGTGAGAGCCCCCCCTGGGTCAGGCCCCTCCCCCTGGGTGAGAGCCCCCCCTGGGTGAGAGCCCCCCTGGGTGAGGCCCCCCCCTGGGTGAGAGCCCCCCTGGGTCAGGCCCCTCCCCCTGGGTGAGAGCCCCCCTGGGTGAGGCCCCTCCCCCTGGGTGAGAGCCCCCCTGGGTCAGGCCCCTCCCCCTGGGTGAGAGCCCCCCTGGGTGAGAGCCCCCCTCCCCCTGGGTGAGAGCCCCCCTGGGTGAGGCCCCTCCCCCTGGGTGAGAGCCCCCCTGGGTGAGAGCCCCCCTGGGTGAGAGCCCCCCCTGGGTGAGAGCCCCCCTGGGTGAGGCCCCTCCCCCTGGGTGAGAGCCCCCCTGGGTGAGAGCCCCCCTGGGTGAGGCCCCTCCCCCTGGGTGAGAGCCCCCCTGGGTGAGAGCCCCCCTGGGTGAGGCCCCTCCCCCTGGGTGAGAGCCCCCCTGGGTGAGAGCCCCCCTGGGTGAGGCCCCTCCCCCTGGGTGAGAGCCCCCCTGGGTGAGAGCCCCCCTGGGTGAGAGCCCCCCTGGGTCAGGCCCCTCCCCCTGGGTGAACTACAACAACCAAGGAATCACCACGTTAAAGTTTAACAAGTAAACAGTACCTGCAAGTTGAGACTATACAGTCAGTCTGGACTTGTTGTTGCAGATCTATTGTTGTTTTCCTACATTTTACCTCCGTGTTTTTGTTACATAAAATAGTGTTGTATTTTTTTGTGAAATTTCATTAGCACGAGCTATCGTTCATTTAATTTCACTAACCACAAAATATTTTTACGTTGTGCGTTCCTATAGTGCCTTGTCGGGCATGGGCGTTCCTCCCTTCATATATATATATATATATATATATATATATATATATATATATATATATATATATATATATATATATATGTCGTACCTAGTAGCCAGAATGCACTTCTCAGCCTACTATGCAAGGCCCGATTTGCCTAATAAGCCAAGTTTTCCTGAATTAATATATTTTCTCAAATTTTTTTCTTATGAAATGATAAATCTACCCATTTCATTATATATGAGATCAATTTTTTTTTATTGGAGTTAAAATTAACGTAGATATATGACCAAACCTAACCAACCCTACCTAACCTAACCTAACCTATCTTTATAGGTTAGGTTAGGTTAGGTAGCAGAAAAAGTTAGGTTAGGTTAGGTTAGGTAGGTTAGGTAGTCGAAAAACAATTAATTCATGAAAACTTGGCTTATTAGGCAAATCGGGCCTTGCATAGTAGGCTCAGAAGTGCGTTCTGGCTATTAGGTACGACATATATATATATATATATATATATCTATATATATATATATATATATATATATATATATATATATATATATATATATATATATATATATATATATATATATATATATGGGTATGGGACTACACGTGCGCTGCCACACTGGCCAGTACCTACCTCCACTACAGCACACGTGAAAGCGGTGGTGCTGCTTCTTTCAGGGAATCGCAGAAAATTATTAAATACAGAGGTCTAGCACACTGCTACAGCTTTGTTCCGATCGGCTCGGAGACCCCCAGTTCGTGGGGAAAATGTGCATTGAAGTTCCTGAAGGAATTGGGGGACAAATTGATCAACGCTACAAAAGACCAGAGAGCAAAAAGTTTCTTGTTCCAGCGCCTCAGTGTTGCGATTCAGAGGGGAAATGCCTGTTGCGTCTTGGGCACTAGTCCAACTTCAGAGGAATTCGAAGAAGTGTTTGACTTGCAACAATGATCGAACCCGTCTGTGACATTCATCAATGTTTCCCATTGTTGTGTTTTTCAAGAGATCCATAACCTTTAAGCACCTTTTTGCATTATTATTTTTGTATCAACCCATGTATATCTTGTATATATATATATATATATATATATATATATATATATATATATATATATATATATATATTGGTAGCAGTCTTTCTTGTAAACATATATTATTAAATATGACCGAAAAAGTAAGATTAATAATTCTAACACGAATTTTCTCAATATTTCTTATGTTTCTTTTCACTGTCGATGGTAATTGAAAAATCAATTCTCCAAAATTCATTTTTATTTCTAGTCTGACGCGACACTTGAACGCGTTTCGTAATAACTTATTACATTTTCAAAGACTTTAGTTTACACACACACAACTATAACCTGCAAACACTAAACAGAGTTCTACTATTACATTTAAACAGCTTTCATCTTATATACCCGCATTTGGGTGAGGTGATATGTTACAACAGTTTTGGATGAGGTGAACAAAACTTTCAACACAAGACAGAAGACGAAACAATGGGTATAATATTGGGTAAGTTAAAAGGAAGAATGGAAGTAACTGCAAAGGGCCTATTGGCCCATATTTCCTGATGCTTCTATATTGGAGCGGAGTCATGAAGTGGGTAGAATATAGTTGTGCATTAATTGGCTGTTGATTGCTGGTGTCGACTTCTTGATGTGTAGTGCCTCGCAGATATCAAGCCGCCTGCTATCGCTGTATCTATCGATGATTTCCGTATTTTTTGTTAAGATTTCTCTGGTGATGGTCTGGTTGTGGGAAGAGATTATATGTTCCTTAATGGAGCCCTGTTGTTTATGCATCGTTAATCGCCTGGAAAGAGGTGTTGTTGTCTTCCCTATATACTGAATTCTTTGAGGCTTACAGTCCCCAAGTGGGCATTTGAAGGCATAGACGATATTGGTCTCTTTTAAAGCGTTCTGCTTTGTGTCTGGAGAGTTTCTCATGAGTAGGCTGGCCGTTTTCTTGGTTTTATAGTAAATCGTCAATTGTATCTTCTGATTTTTGTCTATAGGGATAACGTTTCTATTAACAATATCTTTCAGGACCCTTTCCTCCGTTTTATGAGCTGTGGAAAAGAAGTTCCTGTAAAATAGTCTAATAGGGGGCACAGGTGTTGTGTTAGTTGTCTCTTCGCTTTAAAAGAGACCAACGTCGTCTATGCCTTCAAATGCCCCTCCTTAAGTAGGAATGGCTCCTATTACGTCAAGCAACAAATCCTATGAAGTTTGAAATGTGGGTGTACTTGTCCATAGAGTGTTTTAGTAGATTATTTTACTGTTACCGAAATGTTGGACGACAGGAGTGACCTTGACCTCTCAGGAGTGACCTTGACCTCTCAGGAGTGACCTTGACCTCTCGGGAGTGACCTTGACTTCTCGGGAGTGACCTTGACCTCTCAGGAGTGACCTTGACCTCTCAGGAGTGACCTTGACCTCTCAGGAGTGACCTTGACCTCTCAGGAGTGACCTTGACCTCTCGGGAGTGACCTTGACCTCTCAGGAGTGACCTTGACCTCTCGGGAGTGACCTTGACCTCTCAGGAGTGACCTTGATCTTTCAGGAGTGACCTTGATCACTAGCCAAGGTCACTGGCTACACTGTTGTTCCACACAGAACAATAATATCCTGCTGTTGTACAATATACAAGATTCCTATATCAATTAGCTGGTCCTTACACTCCTCTAGGACCCAGACGAAGACTTCGTGTATTCCTGTGGACCTATCCACGGACCTGTGGACCTATCCACGGACCTGTGGACCTATCCACGGACCCGTGGACCTATCCACGGACCCGTGGACCTATCCACGGACCTGTGGACCTATCCACGGACCCGTGGACCTATCCACGGACCAGTGGACCTATCCACGGACCAGTGGACCTATCCACGGACCTGTGGACCTATCCACGGACCCGTGGACCTATCCACGGACCTGTGGACGTATCCACAGACCTGTGGACGTATCCACGGACCTGTGGACGTATCCACGGACCTGTGGACGTATCCACGGACCTGTGGACCTATCCACGGACCTGTGGACCTATCCACGGACCTGTGGACCTATCCACGGACCTGTGGACCTATCCACGGACCAGTGGACCTATCCACGGACCTGTGGACCTATCCACGGACCTGTGGACCTATCCACGGACCTGTCGACCTATCCACGGACCCGTGTACCTATCCACGGACCTGTGGACCTATCCACGGACCTGTGGACCTATCCACGGACCCGTGGACCTATCCACGGACCTGTGGACCTATCCACGGACCAGTGGACCTATCCACGGACCCGTGGACCTATCCACGGACCTGTGGACCTATCCACGGACCTGTGGACCTATCCACGGACCTGTGGACCTATCCACGGACCTGTGGACCTATCCACGGACCTGTGGACCTATCCACGGACCCGTGGACCTATCCACGGACCCGTGGACCTATCCACGGACCCGTGGACCTATCCACGGACCCGTGGACCTATCCACGGACCCGTGGACCTATCCACGGACCTGTGGACCTATCCACGGACCTGTGGACCTATCCACGGACCTGTGGACCTATCCACGGACCTGTGGACCTATCCACGGACCTGTGGACGTATCCACGGACCTGTGGACCTATCCACGGACCTGTGGACCTATCCACGGACCTGTGGACGTATCCACGGACCTGTGGACGTATCCACGGACCTGTGGACCTATCCACGGACCTGTGGACCTATCCACGGACCTGTGGACCTATCCACGGACCTGTGGACCTATCCACGGACCCGTGGACCTATCCACGGACCCGTGGACCTATCCACGGACCTGTGGACCTATCCACGGACCTGTGGACCTATCCACGGACCTGTGGACCTATCCACGGACCTGTGGACCTATCCACGGACCTGTGGACCTATCCACGGACCTGTGGACCTATCCACGGACCCGTGGACCTATCCACGGACCCGTGGACGTATCCACGGACCCGTGGACGTATCCACGGACCTGTGGACCTATCCACGGACCTGTGGACCTATCCACGGACCCGTGGACGTATCCACGGACCCGTGGACGTATCCACGGACCCGTGGACGTATCCACGGACCCGTGGACGTATCCACGGACCCGTGGACCTATCCACGGACCAGTGGACCTATCCACGGACCAGTGGACCTATCCACGGACCAGTGGACCTATCCACGGTCCAGTGGACCTATTCGCGGACCTGTGGACGTATCTACCCCTCAGGGTGTAGTCCCTAGGCTCCCCCCCCCCGAGGGCCCCGTCAACACCAGGGCATCACTGGTATAAATAATGACTCAGAGAGTTACACCAGTTCCCAGTAATTATTTCAAAATGGAGCGGGAAAATGATTCCTATAATAATGGCTGTGGAATAGCGAGGCGCAGGGCGGGGAGACGGTGCGAGCCGTAATCACCCGTAAGGTCTCGTGTCTTAGAGGCCACAATGGCCCTGGCGGCTGGCCTGGGGGTTAAGGACCTGTTCCCCAATCCCTAATGCTCACCCCACAACTATGAAGATGGGTTCAGATCGGCGTGTATCATCGGTATTCATGGGGGCTTCCTGTGGGGGGGGGGGGGGGGGATGGGGGGTAGGGGGGAGGGGCTGGGGGGGGGTGGCTAGGAAGGGGTTGAGGGTTTTGGGGGCGGGGGGGGGGGGAGGCAGAGACATAAGGTAACATTACGCCAGAAAACCGGTTAGTATCACTCGAGGGGTTGTGGGGGTGACCACGTTGTGTGTGACTGGTACGTGGTGGGGCAGGCTATGACACTACGTGGTGGGGCAGGCTATGACACTACGTGGTGAGGCAGGCTATGACACTACGTGGTGGGGCAGGCTATGACACTACGTGGTGGGGCAGGCTATGACACTACGTGGTGAGGCAGGCTATGACACTACGTGGTGAAGCAGGCTATGACACTACGTGGTGAGTCAGGCTATGACACTACGTGGTGGGGCAGGCTATGACACTACGTGGTGAGGCAGGCTATGACACTACGTGGTGAGGCAGGCTATGACACTACGTGGTGAGGCAGGCTATGACACTACGTGGTGGGGCAGGCTATGACACTACGTGGTGGGGCAGGCTATGACACTACGTGGTGGGGCAGGCTATGACACTACGTGGTGAGGCAGGCTATGACACTACGTGGTGAGGCAGGCTATGACACTACGTGGTGAGGCAGGCTATGACACTACGTGGTGAGGCAGGCTATGACACTACGTGGTGAGGCAGGCTATGACACTACGTGGTGGGGCAGGCTATGACACTACGTGGTGGGGCAGGCTATGACACTACGTGGTGGGGCAGGATATGACACTACGTGGTGGGGCAGGCTATGACACTACGTGGTGAGGCAGGCTATGACACTACGTGGTGGGGCAGGCTATGACACTACGTGGTGAGGCAGGCTATGACACTACGTGGTGGGGCAGGATATGACACTACGTGGTGGGGCAGGCTATGACACTACGTGGTGAGGCAGGCTATGACACTACGTGGTGAGGCAGGATATGACACTACGTGGTGGGGCAGGATATGACACTACGTGGTGGGGCAGGATATGACACTACGTGGTGAGGCAGGCTATGACACTACGTGGTGGGGCAGGCTATGACACTACGTGGTGGGGCAGGCTATGACACTACGTGGTGAGGCAGGCTATGACACTACGTGGTGAGGCAGGCTATGACACTACGTAGTGGGGCAGGCTATGACACTACGTGGTGGGGCAGGCTATGACACTACGTGGTGGGGCAGGATATGACACTACGTGGTGAGGCAAGATATGACACTACGTGGTGGGGCAGGCTATGACACTACGTGGTGAGGCAGGATATGACACTACGTGGTGGGGCAGGCTATGACACTACGTGGTGGGGCAGGATATGACACTACGTGGTTAGGCAGGCTATGACACTATGTGGTGGGGCAGGCTATGACACTACGTGATGGGGCAGGATATGACACTACGTGGTGAGGCAGGCTATGACACTACGTGGTGAGGCAGGATATGACACTACGTGATGGGGCAGGATATGACACTACGTGTTGGGGCAGGATATGACACTACGTGGTGGGGCAGGATATGACACTACGTGGTGAGGCAGGCTATGACACTACGTAGTGAGGCAGGATATGACACTACGTGGTGGGGCAGGATATGACACTACGTGGTGGGGCAGGCTATGACACTACGTGGTGAGGCAGGCTATGACACTACGTGGTGGGGCAGGATATGACACTACGTAGTGAGGCAGGCTATGACACTACGTAGTGAGGCAGGATATGACACTACGTGGTGGGGCAGGATATGACACTACGTGGTGGGGCAGGATATGACACTACGTGGTGGGGCAGGCTATGACACTACGTAGTGAGGCAGGATATGACACTACGTGGTGGGGCAGGATATGACACTACGTGGTGAGGCAGGCTATGACACTACGTAGTGAGGCAGGATATGACACTACGTGGTGGGGCAGGATATGACACTACGTGGTGAGGTAGGCTATGACACTACGTGGTGGGGCAGGCTATGACACTACGTGGTGAGGCAGGATATGACACTACGTGGTGAGGCAGGATATGACACTACGTGATGAGGCAGGATATGACACTACGTGGTGGGGCAGGATATGACACTACGTGGTGAGGCAGGCTATGACACTACGTGGTGAGGCAGGCTATGACACTACGTGGTGGGGCAGGCTATGACACTACGTGGTGGGGCAGGCTATGACACTACGTGGTGAGGCAGGCTATGACACTACGTGGTGGGGCAGGCTATGACACTACGTGGTGAGGCAGGCTATGACACTACGTGGTGAGGCAGGCTATGACACTACGTGGTGAGGCAGGCTATGACACTACGTGGTGAGGCAGGCTATGACACTACGTGGTGGGGCAGGCTATGACACTACGTGGTGGGGCAGGCTATGACACTACGTGGTGGGGCAGGATATGACACTACGTGGTGGGGCAGGCTATGACACTACGTGGTGAGGCAGGCTATGACACTACGTGGTGGGGCAGGCTATGACACTACGTGGTGAGGCAGGCTATGCCACTACGTGGTGGGGCAGGATATGACACTACGTGGTGGGGCAGGCTATGACACTACGTGGTGGGGCAGGCTATGACACTACGTGGTGGGGCAGGCTATGACACTACGTGGTGAGGCAGGCTATGACACTACGTGGTGAGGCAGGATATGACACTACGTGGTGGGGCAGGATATGACACTACGTGGTGGGGCAGGATATGACACTACGTGGTGAGGCAGGCTATGACACTACGTGGTGGGGCAGGCTATGACACTACGTGGTGGGGCAGGCTATGACACTACGTAGTGAGGCAGGATATGACACTACGTGGTGGGGCAGGCTATGACACTACGTGGTGGGGCAGGATATGACACTACGTGGTGGGGCAGGCTATGACACTACGTGGTGGGGCAGGCTATGACACTACGTGGTGGGGCAGGCTATGACACTACGTGGTGGGGCAGGATATGACACTACGTGGTGAGGCAGGCTATGACACTACGTGGTGAGGCAGGATATGACACTACGTGGTGGGGCAGAATATGACACTACGTGGTGGGGCAGGATATGACACTACGTGGTGAGGCAGGCTATGACACTACGTAGTGAGGCAGGATATGACACTACGTGGTGGGGCAGGATATGACACTACGTGGTGGGGCAGGCTATGACACTACGTGGTGAGGCAGGCTATGACACTACGTAGTGAGGCAGGATATGACACTACGTGGTGGGGCAGGATATGACACTACGTGGTGAGGTAGGCTATGCCACTACGTGGTGGGGCAGGCTATGACACTACGTGGTGAGGCAGGATATGACACTACGTGGTGAGGCAGGATATGACACTACGTGGTGGGGCAGGATATGATACTACGTGGTGAGGCAGGCTATGACACTACGTGGTGAGGCAGGCTATGACACTACGTGGTGGGGCAGGCTATGACACTACGTGGTGGGGCAGGCTATGACACTACGTGGTGAGGCAGGCTATGACACTACGTGGTGGGGCAGGCTATGACACTACGTGGTGAGGCAGGCTATGACACTACGTGGTGAGGCAGGCTATGACACTACGTGGTGGGGCAGGCTATGACACTACGTGGTGGGGCAGGCTATGACACTACGTGGTGGGGCAGGCTATGACACTACGTGGTGAGGCAGGCCATGACACTACGTGGTGGGGCAGGCTATGACAGTACGTGGTGGGGCAGGCCATGACACTACGTGGTGGGGCAGGCTATGACACTACGTGGTGGGGCAGGCTATGACACTACGTGGTGGGGCAGGATATGACACTACGTGGTGGGGCAGGCTATGACACTACGTGGTGGGGCAGGATATGACACTACGTGGTGAGGCAGGCTATGACAATACGTGGTGGGGCAGGCTATGACACTACGTGGTAGGGCAGGCTATGACACTACGTGGTGGGGCAGGCTATGACACTACATGGTGGGGCAGGCTATGACACTACGTGGTGGGGCAGGCTATGACACTACATGGTGGGGCAGGCTATGACACTACGTGGTGGGGCAGGCTATGACACTACGTGGTGGGGCAGGATATGACACTACGTGATAAGCTCCTACTCCCATTACGTTTAGTCCGTGTCTACTCTCTCTGCAGGAACGTATAAATAAAGCAGTATTACGATTAATATATAAATTATAGCTATGCAATTTAGCCATTCAAATAACCTATAATCTAATTATATAGCAGGTGATTCATATGCAGATTAGGCTGCCCACAGGTGAAATTTAATCATCGATTTTTACCTGAGTCTTCTATTATTTGTTTGATAGAATATTTTATTATGGATCTCGCAGCTCATTTTTACGTTCCTAGGAGCTGGGGTAGTGTTGCTAGGAGCTGGGGTTATGGTGGTGGTGTTGCTGGGTGCTGGGGCTATGGTGGTGGTGTTGCTGGGTGCTGGGGTTATGTTGGTGGTGTTGCTGGGTGCTGGGGTTATGGGGGTGGTGTTGCTAGGAGCTGGGGTTATGGTGGTGGTGTTGCTGGGTGCTGGGGCTATGGTGGTGGTGTTGCTGGATGCTGGGGCTATGGTGGTGGTGTTGCTGGATGCTGGGGTTATGGTGGTGGTGTTGCTAGGTGCTGGGGTTATGGTGGTGGTGTTGCTGGGTGCTAGGGTTATGGTGGTGGTGTTGCTGGGTGCTGGGGCTATGGTGGTGGTGTTGCTGGATGCTGGGGTTATGGTGGTGGTGTTGCTGGGTGCTGGGGTTATGGTGGTGGTGTTGCTGGGTGCTGGGGTTATGGTGGTGGTGTTGCTGGGTGCTAGGGTTATGGTGGTGGTGTTGCTGGGTGCTGGGGCTATGGTGGTGGTGTTGCTGGATGCTGGGGTTATGGTGGTGGTGTTGCTGGATGCTTGGGTTATGGTGGTGGTGTTGCTAGGTGCTGGGGTTATGGTGGTGGTGTTGCTGGGTGCTGGGGTTATGGTGGTGGTGTTGCTGGGTGCTGGGGTTATGGTGGTGGTGTTGCTGGGTGCTGGGGCTATGGTGGTGGTGTTGCTGGATGCTGGGGTTATGGTGGTGGTGTTGCTAGGTGCTGGGGTTATGGGGGTGGTGTTGCTGGGTGCTGGGGTTATGGTGGTGGTGTTGCTGGGTGCTGGGTTATGGTGGTGGTGTTGCTGGGTGCTGGGGTTATGGGGGTGGTGTTGCTGGGTGCTGGGGTTATGGGGGTGCCAGAGTACCCCTGGGGGTGCCAGAGTACTCCTGGGGATGCCAGAGTACCCCTGGGGGTGCCAGAGTACCCCTGGTGGTGCCAAAGTACCCCTGGGGGTGCCAGAGTACTCCTGTAGGTGCCAGAGTACCCCTGGGGGTGCCAGAGTACCCCTGGGGGTGCCAGAGTACCCCTGGGGGTGCCAGAGTACCCCTGGGAGTGCCAAAGTACCCCTGGCACCATTAACTCTGAGATACTCGTTGACTTAAGTGTGTAAAATGCAGTATTTACTTACAAAGGTGTACACAATATCAAAGGTACATAGCTTGTATGTACTAATTCAGGTAACATTGGGTGACTCAAGCTCCTGTTGATATCTTTGAGGTTAAGTGGTAACGCCTTTGGAACGTTATTATTGAAATGTGTAAATTGTTCACTGGAGGTAAATATGTTATGTTTACAGGTGTTATACACGTGTTCTTTATCAAGTTATTTGATGTGGGGAGAGAGAAGGTACTAAGGGGGGCTTGAGTACTAGGGGGGCTTGAGTACTAAGGGGGATTGAGTACTAAGGGAGCTTGAGTACTAAATGGGACTGAGTACTAAGGGGCTTGAATACTAAGAGGGCTTGAGTACTAAGGGAGCTTGAGTACTAAATGGGACTGAGTACTAAGGGGCTTGAATACTAAGAGGGCTTGAGTATTAAGGGAGCTTGAGTACTAAAGGGGGACTTAATACTAAGGGGCTTGAGTACTAAGGGGGATTGAGTACTAAAGGGGACTGAGTACTAAGGAGGATTGAGTACTAAGGGGGCTTGAGTACTAAGGGGTCTTGAGTACTAAGGGAGCTTGAGTACTAAAGGGGACTGAGTACTAAGGGGCTTGAGTACTAAAGGGGATTGAGTACTAAGGGGGCTTGAGTACTAAGGGGGATTGAGTACTAAGAGGGCTTGAGTACTAAGGGGGATTGAGTACTAAGAGGACTTGAGTACTAAGGAGGATTGAGTACTAAGAGGACTTGAGTACTAAGGGGGATTGAGTACTAAGAGGACTTGAGTACTAAGGGGGATTGAGTACTAAGAGGACTTGAGTACAAAGGGGGATTGAGTACTAAGAGGGATTGAGTACTAAGGGGGATTGAGTACTAAGAGGGATTGAGTACTAAGAGGGATTGAGTACTAAGAGGGATTGAGTACTAAGGGGGATTGAGTACTAAGAGGGATTGAGTACTAAGAGGGATTGAGTACAAAGGGGGATTGAGTACTAAGAGGGATTGAGTACTAAGGGGGATTGAGTACTAAGAGGACTTGAGTACAAAGGGGGATTGAGTACTAAGAGGGATTGAGTACTAAGGGGGATTGAGTACTAAGGGGGATTGAGTACTAAGAGGACTTGAGTACAAAGGGGGATTGAGTACTAAGAGGGATTGAGTACTAAGGGGGATTGAGTACTAAGAGGGATTGAGTACTAAGAGGGATTGAGTACTAAGGGGGATTGAGTACTAAGAGGGATTGAGTACTAAGAGGGATTGAGTACTAAGGGGGATTGAGTACTAAGAGAGATTGAGTACTAAGGGGGGATTGAGTACTAAGAGGGATTGAGTACTAAGAGGGATTGAGTACTAAAGGGGTAGTAGAGTACCCCAGTAAGAGGAATGGGTGAACCCCCCCCGTGAATACATGTGTCCATATCACATGTGATGTGTCACACGGTAAATAAATGCTCAACTAATAGAGCTTGCGTCGGGGGTTGAGCTTCAGCTCTGTGGTCCCGCCTCTACACTGTCAACCATCTGGTGTTCAGGCCCTGAGCTCTTGGGCTCTTTATTGACCTGATTCACGTGATTTATCTGAGGGCCACTTACCCTAGTGGCCTCGACGAGGACAGGAAGCCGGCGGCTTGTCGAAGGTCTCCCCCCCCCTTATAATAAAGACCAGGTAAGCATAGAGATAGTCCCCTTAACCTGGGAGGATCGCCAGTAAAGGCTCAAACATGTTGACTACTAACTACTCTTTGCTAATTAATGAAAATGGGCAGCCGTGCTGAAATAACCCAATTACATCTTTGCACGATGTTAACAAGTTTAATCCCATTTTGGACCCGGGAAAATTTTTCACTGAAATCATAAATTACCTTTTTGTCCAAATATCCCAATGGGCACTGAACAATTTTCCTCGTTCAACGGTGAACAATGTTCAGTGAAATGTTCTTCGTTAAGCAGTGACAGTGTTACAGAGGTGCTGTGAAGTATATGGATTATTATTATCTTTTTTATATATG
>NC_091160.1:40890971-40918471 GCF_040958095.1 Procambarus clarkii | reverse complement strand
GCCACATTATTGTCCAGGCCGCGTTATTGACCAGGCCACATTATTGTCCAGACCACATTATTGACCAGACCACATTATTGACCAGACCACATTATTGTCCAGACCACATTATTGTCCAGGCTGCATTACTGACCAGACCACATTATTGACCAGACCACATTATTGTCCAGACCACATTATTGACCAGACCACATTATTGTCCAGGCTGCATTACTGACCAGGCCACATTATTGACCAGACCACATTATTGTCCAGACCACATTATTGTCCAGACCACATTATTGTCCAGGCTGCATTACTGACCAGGCCACATTATTGACCAGACCACATTATTGTCCAGACCACATTATTGACCAGACCACATTATTGACCAGGCCACATTATTGTCCAGGCTGCATTACTGACCAGGCCGCATTATTGACCAGGCCGCATTATTGTCCAGGCTGCATTACTGACCAGGCCGCGTTATTGACCAGGCTACATTATTGACCAGGCTACAGTATTGACCAGGCCACATTATTGACCAGGCCACATTATTGACCAGGCTACATTATTGACCAGGCCACATTATTGACCAGGCAATATTATTGACCAGGCTACATTATTGACCAGGCCACATTATTGACCAGGCCACATTATTGACCAGGCTACATTATTGACCAGGCCACATTATTGACCAGGCCACATTATTGACCAGGCTACATTATTGACCAGGCCGCATTATTAACCAGGCCGCATTATTGACCAGGCCGAATTATTGACCAGGCCACATTATTCACTTTTCTACATTATTGACCAGACCACATTATTGACCAGGTCACATTATTGACCAGGTCACATTATTGACCAGGCCACATTATTGACCAGGCCACATTATTGACCAGGCCACCACATCAGCTATACCTCCAGCACCATCCACACCACCACAGGTATACCTCCAGCACCATCCACACCACCATAGGTATACCTCCCACACCATCCACACCACCATAGGTATACCTCCCACACCATCCACACCACCACCACAGGTATACCTCCCACACCACCACAGGTATACCTCCCACACCATCCACACCACCACAGGTATACCTCCCGCACCATCCACACCACCACCACAGGTATACCTCCAGCACCATCCACACCACCACCACAGGTATACCTCCAGCACCATCCACACCACCACCACAGGTATACCTCCAGCACCATCCACACCACCACCACAGGTATACCTCCAGCACCATCCACACCACCACCACAGGTATACCTCCCACACCACCACCACCACCACCACCACAGGTATACCTCCCACACCATCCACACCACCACCACAGGTATACCTCCCACACCATCCACACCACCACCAGAGGTATACCTCCCACACCATCCACACCACCACCACAGGTATACCTCCAGCACCATCCACACCACCACCACAGGTATACCTCCCACACCATCCACACCACCACCACAGGTATACCTCCCACACCATCCACACCACCACCACAGGTATACCTCCCGCACCATCCACACCACCACAGGTATACCTCCCACACCATCCACACCACCACCACAGGTATACCTCCCACACCATCCACACCACCACCACAGGTATACCTCCCGCACCATCCACACCACCACAGGTATACCTCCCACACCATCCACACCACCACCACAGGTATACCTCCCACACCATCCACACCACCACCACAGGTATACCTCCCACACAATCCACACCACCACAGGTATACCTCCCGCACCATCCACACCACCACCACATGTATACCTCCCCCACCATCCACACCAACACAGGTATACCTCCCACACCATCCATACCACCACCACAGGTATACCTCCCACACCACCACCACAGGTATACCTCCCGCACCATCCACACCACCACCGCAGGTATACCTCCCGCACCATCCACACCACCACCACAGGTATACCTCCCACACCATCCACACCACCACCACAGGTATACCTCCCACACCACCACCACAGGTATACCTTCCGCACCATCCACACCACCACCGCAGGTATACCTCCCGCACCATCCACACCACCACCACAGGTATACCTCCCACACCACCACCACAGGTATACCTCCCGCACCATCCACACCACCACCACAGGTATACCTCCCGCACCATCCACACCACCACCACAGGTATACCTCCCACACCACCACCACAGGTATACCTCCCGCACCATGCACACCACCACCACAGGTATACCTCCCACACCACCACCACAGGTATACCTCCCACACCACCACCACAGGTATACCTCCCACACCATCCACACCACCACCACAGGTATACCTCCCGCACCACCACCACCACCACAGGTATACCTCCCACACCATCCACACCACCACAGGTATACCTCCCACACCATCCACACCACCACCACAGGTATACCTCCCACACCATCCACACCACCACCACAGGTATACCTCCCGCACCATCCACACCACCACAGGTATACCTCCCACACCATCCACACCACCACCACAGGTATACCTCCCACACCACCACCACAGGTATACCTCCCACACCATCCACACCACCACCACAGGTATACCTCCCACACCATCCACACCACCACCACAGGTATACCTCCCACACCACCACCACAGGTATACCTCCCACACCATCCACACCACCACCACAGGTATACCTCCCGCACCATCCACACCACCACAGGTATACCTCCCGCACCATCCACACCACCACAGGTATACCTCCCACACCATCCACACCACCACCACAGGTATACCTCCCGCACCATCCACACCACCACCACAGGTATACCTCCCACACCATCCACACCACCACCACAGGTATACCTCCCACACAATCCACACCACCACAGGTATACCTCCCGCACCATCCACACCACCACCACATGTATACCTCCCCCACCATCCACACCAACACAGGTATACCTCCCACACCATCCATACCACCACCACAGGTATATCTCCAGCACCATTAACACCACCACAGGTATACCTCCCACACCATCCACACCACCACCACAGGTATACCTCCCACACCACCACCACAGGTATACCTCCCGCACCATCCACACCACCACCGCAGGTATACCTCCCACACCATCCACACCACCACCACAGGTATACCTCCCGCACCATCCACACCACCACCACAGGTATACCTCCCGCACCATCCACACCACCACCACAGGTATACCTCCCACACCACCACCACAGGTATACCTCCCACACCATCCACACCACCACCACAGGTATACCTCCCGCACCATCCACACCACCAACACAGGTATACCTCCCACACCATCCACACCACCACCACAGGTATACCTCCCGCACCATCCACACCACCACCACAGGTATACCTCCCACACCACCACCACAGGTATACCTCCCGCACCATGCACACCACCACCACAGGTATACCTCCCACACCACCACCACAGGTATACCTCCCACACCACCACCACAGGTATACCTCCCACACCATCCACACCACCACCACAGGTATACCTCCCGCACCATCTACACCACCACCACAGGTATACCTCCCACACCATCCACACCACCACCACAGGTATACCTCCCACACCATCCACACCACCACCACAGGTATACCTCCCACACCATCCACACCACCACCACAGGTATACCTCCCGCACCATCCACACCGCCACAGGTATACCTCCCGCACCATCCACACCACCACCACAGGTATACCTCCCACACCACCACCACAGGTATACCTCCCACACCATCCACACCACCACCACAGGTATACCTCCCACACCATCCACACCACCACCACAGGTATACCTCCAGCACCATCCACACCACCACCACAGGTATACCTCCCACACCACCACCACAGGTATACCTCCCACACCACCACCACAGGTATACCTCCCACACCATCCACACCACCACCACAGGTATACCTCCCACACCATCCACACCACCACCACAGGTATACCTCCCGCACCATCCACACCACCACCACAGGTATACCTCCCACACCATCCACACCACCACAGGTATACCTCCCACACCATCCACACCACCACCACAGGTATACCTCCCACACCATCCACACCACCACCACAGGTATACCTCCCACACCATCCACACCACCACAGGTATACCTCCCGCACCATCCACACCACCACCACAGGTATACCTCCCGCACCATCCACACCACCACCACAGGTATACCTCCCGCACCATCCACACCACCACCACAGGTATACCTCCCACACCATCCACACCACCACAGGTATACCTCCCACACCATCCACACCACCACCACAGGTATACCTCCCACACCATCCACACCACCACCACAGGTATACCTCCCACACCATCCACACCACCACAGGTATACCTCCCACACCATCCACACCACCACCACAGGTATACCTCCCACACCATCCACACCACCACAGGTATACCTCCCACACCATCCACACCACCACCACAGGTATACCTCCCGCACCATCCACACCACCACAGGTATACCTCCCGCACCATCCACACCACCACCACAGGTATACCTCCCACACCATCCACACCACCACCACAGGTATACCTCCCACACCATCCACACCACCACCACAGGTATACCTCCCACACCATCCACACCACCACCACAGGTATATCTCCCACACCATCCACACCACCACCACAGGTATACCTCCCACACTATCCACACCACCACCACAGGTATACCTCCCACACCACCACAGGTATACCTCCCGCACCATCCACACCACCACAGGTATACCTCCCGCACCATCCACACCACCACAGGTATACCTCCCACACCACCACCACAGGTATACCTCCCGCACCATCCACACCACCACCACAGGTATACCTCCTACACCATCCACACCACCACCACAGGTATACCTCCAGCACCATCCACCCCACCACCACAGGTATACCTCCCGCACCATCCACACCACCACAGGTATACCTCCCGCACCATCCACACCACCACCACAGGTATACCTCCCGCACCATCCACACCACCACAGGTATACCTCCCACACCATCCACACCACCACCACAGGTATACCTCCCACACCACCACCACAGGTATACCTCCCGCACCATCCACACCACCACCACAGGAGTAGTAGGGTGTAAGACTCACAGACGATATTTTTTTTTTTCCGGCCAGATATCGTCTGTGAGTCGTACGACTCAAAGACGATATTTTGTTTCTGGGAAATATCGTCTGTGAGTCGTGGGGGTTTTCAGGCAAATTTGGGGAGTCACAGATTTGGAAGTAAGGAATTCTTATGAGGAAAATAATTTCTGAGATCTTAGAGGTTTGTTAAGCATTCTTAATAGGAAAATAAGTAGGAAAATCTTAAAGAAAAGTTTTAGAAAAAATCGTGTTTGTGTCACAGCATTTCCAGGTAAACTCTATGGACATCCTTTGCCCGTTTTCAATCACATATTTTCAAAGAGCATTTTCAGAGAATATTGTCTTAGACGTTTTGTTAAGGAAAACAGACAACTTAGCCATAACATTTAGTTTTATATCCATTTACCGCTATTTCACCTGTAAAGACCAAAATTGAACAGAGCCCAGTTATAGACAGAAATTCGTCAGAGACCATTTTATACCTAAAAATGAACAGAGTCTACTTTGAGAGCAAAATTAGTCAGAGACAGTTTTAAGCTCAAATTTCATCAGTGTCCTGTAATCTGTGAAAATGTGACAGAGTCCAGTTCTTGATCGAAATTCATCAGAGTCCAGTTTTCTAGCAAAATTCGCCAGAGTCTACTTTGTGCCAAAATATTCAGAGTCCAGTTCATGATCGAAATTAATCAGAGTCCAATTAAAGACCCAAATTTGGCAGAGACCACATTTTCGCTACTAGCAGTCCAATCCCCCTGAAATTTTAAACAGTCATATTTCAGACATAGTAAATAAGATCAAGTCAGTTACCAAGCTCCAGCGCTTGTCCCCCACCTTATTTCGTTTATACAAGATCGTTAGTAACATTCCAATTTCCCTGAAATTTTTACCCTCTGTATTTCAGACTCCGTAAATAAAATCAAAACAGTTACCAAGCTCCAGCGCTTGTCCTCCGCCTTAGCTCTCTCTCGTATCTTCGTTAGTATCAGTCCAATTTCCCTGAAATTTTTACCCTCTGTATTTCAGGCACCGTAAATATGATCAAAACAGTTACCAAGCTCCATCTCTTGTCCTCCGCCTTAGCTCTCTCTCGTATCTTCGTTAGTATCAGTCCAATTTCCCTGAAATTTCTACCCTCTGTATTTCAGACACCGTAATAAGATCAAAACAGTTACCAAGCTCCAGCGCTTGTCCTCCGCCTTAGTTCTCTTTCGTATCTTTATAAATAAACCATCAATTTCCCTTAAATTTTTACCCTCTGCATTTCAGACACCGTAAATAAAATCAAGTCAGTTATCGAGCTCCAGCTCTCGTCCCCGCCTTAATTCTCTTTCGTATCTTTGTAAATAAACCATCAATTTCCCTAAAATTAAAAGCAGACATACTTCAAAGTTAGTAAATAAGATCAAGTCAGTTACTGAGCTCCAGCTCTTGTCCCCCACCCTCTTCCACCCTCAAGTCTTTGTAAATAAACCATCAATTTCCCCGAAATTTTTACCCTCTGTATTTCAGACATAGTAAATATGAAGTAAACAATTATAAAACTCTAGCTCTTGTCCTCTGTCCAAGCTCACTTTTTTAAAATCATTACTCTCAGTCCAAATCACCCAACTACATTTTCAGACATAGTAAATAAAAACCAGTTCAGTTATCAAGTTTCAACTCTTGTGCCCCAGATTTGTTCATTTGTACAAGTTCTTTATTTTCCAACTAAATCACCCTGAGATTTAAGATCACCGTATTTCTAACGTAGTAAAATTAATCTGGGCATTAACCAAGCTCCATTTCCTCAGCCTTAGATCATCAGACATAAATATATTCGATCAAGTCCCTCTCCAGCCTATCTGTTTATCAGAGTATTTACTTTACCCTTCTCATCCCCAACGTATCAAAACCTTCAATAATCATACTGTATTTGCATATTTTCTCTATATTCAGCTGTGTTCTTCACATTTTGTCCATGTTTTCTATGTTCACTCCATGTTCTTCAAATGTTCACAGTCCCATTCAGTTCATATTTTCACAAGTATCTCCATTTTTTCTGTAATCTTTCTCTTAGTCTCATTACTTTCTCTACAAATTCTAGTCATATTTTCTATGTTTTCACGTTCATCACATGTTCTCTTTACAACTTTTATACTCAATATTCATGCTAACTTCCATATTTTTGTGTTCTTTGTCAATATTCATGTTCCTCTACAAGTTCATGTTCCTCACAAGATCACTTCGTTTTTCACCTTCACTTACATGTTTTCTACATTCTTTGTCATATTCTCCATGTTCTTCACAAGTCCATTGTTCATTCTTTGTATTCCCTATTCTCCTTATCATATTTTCATGTTCACTGTATTCATCAACTTTTCTTACATATGTTCTTTGCAATGTTCCCCATATGTTCTCTGGGTTTTTCCCCTTACATGTTATCTAACGTTCCTTAACTAAAAAATCTTTCACCAATCAACTAAAAACATAGTCACTTTCGTCATTTCTCAACTAAACTTATTATCCAGTCAACTAAAAATAGTCAGAAATAGCCTCGTTCAACACTGTTCTTAACTAAAACAACCTTTCTCTTAGCTAAAAATTGTCAAAGGAAACTTTTTTCAGCACTTTCTTAACAGGCGCTATGTTTCATCAAGAAAAAATTGTCAAAGGAAACTTTCCAAAACTGTTCATAACTAGCTTTTATCCATCGTCAATCAACTAAAAATAATAACTTTCATCATTTCTTAACTAAACATATTCCCCATTCATCAGAAAATAACCGTGTTCATCATGTTTCATTGTCATTTCATAACTAAAATTATCTGCCAATCATCAGAAAAAGTCATGTTCATCATGTTTTGGCTTTTGCTTAACTAAAAGTATTCATCGGTCAACTAAAAATAGTTACTTCATCATGTTTCCTTGTCTTTTCTTAACTGAAATATCACTTCTCTCATCTGAAAATAGTCAGGATTAACCTCATTCAACACCGTTCTTAACTAAAACAGCCTTTCGCTTAGCTAAAAATTGTCAAAGGAATCTTTTCAGCACTGTTCATAACTAACTTTATCCATAGTCAAGTAAGAAAATATAGTCAAAGATATCTATCATCGTCGTTCTTAACTGGCATTATACTTTGTGGAGCACTAAAATAGTCACTGTCGTCATATTTTGTCTTTTTCCTCAACTAAAAGAGTCAAATGTAACTTTTTCAACACTTTCGTAACTAAAATTATATGTCGCTAAGTAAGAAAAATAGTCAAAGGTGCTCTCCGTTACACCAAAGTTACTCTTCGAGAAATCAAAGACACTCTTCAATACATCAAGGACTTACTCAAAGACACCAAAGTTACACTCTAAGACATCCTTCGAGACATCAAAGACTTCCTTAAGACTTCAATGGGACTCTTCCATTTTTCAAAGATATTCTCTAAGCCCTCAAAGTTATTCTCAGCACAATCAAAAGTTATTCCAAGACAACAAAAGTTATTCTCAGAACAATCAAAAGTTATTCCAAGACAACAAAAGTCATTCTCAGAGCTATCAAAATTATTCTCGGAGTCATCAAAAGGTATTCTCTAACTCACTTTTGGTCATAAAAGTTAATTTCTATGTTATAAAAGTTCGTCTCAGAGACATCTAAAGTTAATCTTAGAGTTATCAAATGTAATCTCTAACTCTCTTTTGTTCATCAAAGTTGATCTCAGAGTTAACAAAGGTAATCTCTAACTCACTCTCGTTCATCAAAGTTTTTTCAAAGACATCAAAGTTATTCAAAGAGCTAACAAAAGTTATTCTCAGAGTCACCTTCGTTCTTCAGAGAAACTTTCCAAAACATCTTTATTCATCAAAGTTATTCTCAGAGGCATAAAAGTCATTCTCAGAGCTATCAAACTTGTTCTCAAAGTCATCAAACTTATTCACAGAGTCATCAAAGTTAATCTAAGACATCATTTTTCATCAAAGATATTCTCTCTAAACCATCAATGTTCTTCTCTAAGACATAAAAGTTATTCTCAGAGTCACCTTCGTTCGTCAGAGAAACTTTCAAAACATCTTTGTTCATCAAACTTGTTTTCAAAGTCATCAAAAGTTAATCTAAGACATCTTCTTTCATCAAAGTTATTTTCAGAGACATCTAAAGTTATTCTCAGAGCTATCAAACTTGTTCTCAGAGTCATCAAATGTTATTCTCGAAGTCATCAAAGTTATTTTCAGAGACATCTAAAGTTAATTTCTATGTTATAAAGTTATTCTCAGAGACATCTAAAGTTAATCTTGGTCATCAAAGTTGTTCTCTAAACATCAATGTTGTTCTCCAAGACATCAAAGATGTTCTCAAAATCATAAAAGTTATTCCCAGAGCTATCAAAGTTAATCTCAGAGTTATCCAAAGATATTCTCATGTCCACAAAAGTTATTCCAAGAGACGTCAAAGTTGTTTCAAAGACATCAAAGTTAATCTCAGAGTTATCCAAAGACATTCTCAGAGACATCTAAAGTTATTCTCTAAGACATCAAAGTTGTTCTAAGAGTTATCAAAAGTTATTCTCAGTCATGATATGTTATTCTCTAACTCACTTCCATTCATCAAAGACATTCTCTAAGTCCTGAAAGTTATTCTCTAAGACAACAAAGTCTTTCTCAGAGCTACCAAAGATGTTCTCTAAATCATAAAAGTTAATCTTAACTCACCTTCGTTCATTAGAGAAACTTTCCAATCCATATTCGTTGACCAGAGTTATTCTCAGAGTCATCAAAGCGATCTCTAATTCATCTTCGTTCTCCAAAGTTATTCTCTAAGACACCTTCATTCATCAAAGAAACTCTCCTTCTTCCATCATGTTATTCTTTAAGACATCTTCAGTCATAAAATTTTCTCTCCAAAATGTAACTAGTTCAGCTTTTCATACCAAACCTGCATTTCTGTTAAAATATATTTTCTTAGTTGCTTTACCCTAAAACTGTTCTCTGAACTATCCTAACTTAACTTACCTTACCTTACCTATCTTACCTAACTTTACCTATGTTACCTTACCTTACCTTACCTACCTTTTCCTAACTTATCCTGCTTAACCTATCTTACCTAACTTTACCTATGTTACCTTACCTTACCTACCTTTCCTAACCTAACTTTACCTATGTTACCTTACCTTACCTACCTTTCCTAACCTAACTTTACATATGTTACCTTACCTTACCTTACCTTCCATAACTTTACCTATCCTAACTTAACTTACTTTTCATAACCTAACTTTACCTATCCTAACATAACTTACCTTACCTTCCCTAACTTAACCTAACTTTACCTATCCTAACTTAACTTACCTAACTTATTCTGCTTACCATAACTTACCTTACCTTCCCTATCTTACCTAACTTTACCTATCCTATCCTAACCTAACTTGTCTTACCTAACTTAATCTTACTTTCCCAAACTGATGTATCCTAACTTATCTAGACCAAACCAGACATGCTCTAACTTACATAAGTATTCCTTCTTGTCTTTTGTGTTTCGTCAATCATTGTCTCATATTCATTTACTCATTTCATTAGTTAATTTCTCAAATGGTCACTTATGGATTTCAAGTGTTATTTGTTTAAGATTGGGTATTTAACCATTTCAAAGGATTTTTGTTATATATGGGAACTTACTCGTTTCAAGGGCCAATTTCTCAAATGGTCATTTTTGCAGATCAAGGGTTATTTGTTAAAGTTCATCAAGTTGCCCATAAGTTGTATTTATTATGTTTGTTATCATTTATTCTTATTCCCCAACCCCTTAACCTAACCTCTTGTAATCTTAGTGTATTTAGTAGGTTCTATCTTATGTTCTTATTCCCCAACCCTTTAACCTAACCTTTCAGATGTAGTTTGTTGAATATATTATCCTTTTCCTAACCTTTCAGATGTAGTTTTGTTTCTCCTTTTTGTATATTTTTTACCCCAACCCACCATCCCACTTAACCTTCTTTCCTTCTTTACTTTGATTCTCCTACTCCTTCTAACCCTCCTTTTCTATCTCTCTCCCTTATTCTCTCTCTTCCTCCCCCTCTCTCTCCCTCATTTGCTCAAATGCTCTCTTGTTTCTCAAATTCAAGTCTTATTGCTCCCATTCTCACACCCTCATTCTCATTCACTTAGTTTTTCTTTTTCTCAATTCAAGTCTTATTGCTCCCATTCTCACACCCTCATTCTCATTCACTTAGTTTTTCTTTTTCTCAATTCAAGTCTTATTGCTCCCATTCTCACACCCTCATTCTCATTCACTTAGTTTTTCTTTTTCTCAATTCAAGTCTTAGTGCTCCCATGCCCGCACTCTCTCTCTCATTCTCTCTTCTTTGGTCCCATTTTCTTCCGCCCCCTCTCTCTTACTCCTTGCTCTTCTTTTATGCTCTCACTCCCTTGAGCTCTTGTTTCTCAATTTCAAGTCTTAGTAGATCTGATTCTTTACTATTGTAATTTTATTATTACTATGATAAAGAATGAACTTATATGTGAAAACAAAGTAAAGAAGGAAAGAAGGTTAAGTGGGATGGTGGGTTTGGGTAAAAAATATACAAAAAGGAGAAACAAAACTACATCTGAAAGGTTAGGAAAAGGATAATATATTCAACAAACTACATCTGAAAGGTTAGGTTAAAGGGTTGGGGAATAAGAACATAAGATAGAACCTACTAAATACACTAAGATTACAAGAGGTTAGGTTAAGGGGTTGGGGAATAAGAATAAATGATAACAAACATAATAAATACAACTTATGGGCAACTTGATGAACTTTAACAAATAACCCTTGATCTGCAAAAATGACCATTTGAGAAATTGGCCCTTGAAACGAGTAAGTTCCCATATATAACAAAAATCCTTTGAAATGGTTAAATACCCAATCTTAAACAAATAACACTTGAAATCCATAAGTGACCATTTGAGAAATTAACTAATGAAATGAGTAAATGAATATGAGACAATGATTGACGAAACACAAAAGACAAGAAGGAATACTTATGTAAGTTAGAGCATGTCTGGTTTGGTCTAGATAAGTTAGGATACATCAGTTTGGGAAAGTAAGATTAAGTTAGGTAAGACAAGTTAGGTTAGGATAGGATAGGTAAAGTTAGGTAAGATAGGGAAGGTAAGGTAAGTTATGGTAAGCAGAATAAGTTAGGTAAGTTAAGTTAGGATAGGTAAAGTTAGGTTAAGTTAGGGAAGGTAAGGTAAGTTATGTTAGGATAGGTAAAGTTAGGTTATGAAAAGTAAGTTAAGTTAGGATAGGTAAAGTTATGGAAGGTAAGGTAAGGTAAGGTAACATATGTAAAGTTAGGTTAGGAAAGGTAGGTAAGGTAAGGTAACATAGGTAAAGTTAGGTTAGGAAAGGTAGGTAAGGTAAGGTAACATAGGTAAAGTTAGGTAAGATAGGTTAAGCAGGATAAGTTAGGAAAAGGTAGGTAAGGTAAGGTAAGGTAACATAGGTAAAGTTAGGTAAGATAGGTAAGGTAAGGTAAGTTAAGTTAGGATAGTTCAGAGAACAGTTTTAGGGTAAAGCAACTAAGAAAATATATTTTAACAGAAATGCAGGTTTGGTATGAAAAGCTGAACTAGTTACATTTTGGAGAGAAAATTTTATGACTGAAGATGTCTTAAAGAATAACATGATGGAAGAAGGAGAGTTTCTTTGATGAATGAAGGTGTCTTAGAGAATAACTTTGGAGAACGAAGATGAATTAGAGATCGCTTTGATGACTCTGAGAATAACTCTGGTCAACGAATATGGATTGGAAAGTTTCTCTAATGAACGAAGGTGAGTTAAGATTAACTTTTATGATTTAGAGAACATCTTTGGTAGCTCTGAGAAAGACTTTGTTGTCTTAGAGAATAACTTTCAGGACTTAGAGAATGTCTTTGATGAATGGAAGTGAGTTAGAGAATAACATATCATGACTGAGAATAACTTTTGATAACTCTTAGAACAACTTTGATGTCTTAGAGAATAACTTTAGATGTCTCTGAGAATGTCTTTGGATAACTCTGAGATTAACTTTGATGTCTTTGAAACAACTTTGACGTCTCTTGGAATAACTTTTGTGGACATGAGAATATCTTTGGATAACTCTGAGATTAACTTTGATAGCTCTGGGAATAACTTTTATGATTTTGAGAACATCTTTGATGTCTTGGAGAACAACATTGATGTTTAGAGAACAACTTTGATGACCAAGATTAACTTTAGATGTCTCTGAGAATAACTTTATAACATAGAAATTAACTTTAGATGTCTCTGAAAATAACTTTGATGACTTCGAGAATAACATTTGATGACTCTGAGAACAAGTTTGATAGCTCTGAGAATAACTTTAGATGTCTCTGAAAATAACTTTGATGAAAGAAGATGTCTTAGATTAACTTTTGATGACTTTGAAAACAAGTTTGATGAACAAAGATGTTTTGAAAGTTTCTCTGACGAACGAAGGTGACTCTGAGAATAACTTTTATGTCTTAGAGAAGAACATTGATGGTTTAGAGAGAATATCTTTGATGAAAAATGATGTCTTAGATTAACTTTGATGACTCTGTGAATAAGTTTGATGACTTTGAGAACAAGTTTGATAGCTCTGAGAATGACTTTTATGCCTCTGAGAATAACTTTGATGAATAAAGATGTTTTGGAAAGTTTCTCTGAAGAACGAAGGTGACTCTGAGAATAACTTTTGTTAGCTCTTTGAATAACTTTGATGTCTTTGAAAAAACTTTGATGAACGAGAGTGAGTTAGAGATTACCTTTGTTAACTCTGAGATCAACTTTGATGAACAAAAGAGAGTTAGAGATTACATTTGATAACTCTAAGATTAACTTTAGATGTCTCTGAGACGAACTTTTATAACATAGAAATTAACTTTTATGACCAAAAGTGAGTTAGAGAATACCTTTTGATGACTCCGAGAATAATTTTGATAGCTCTGAGAATGACTTTTGTTGTCTTGGAATAACTTTTGATTGTTCTGAGAATAACTTTTGTTGTCTTGGAATAACTTTTGATTGTGCTGAGAATAACTTTGAGGGCTTAGAGAATATCTTTGAAAAATGGAAGAGTCCCATTGAAGTCTTAAGGAAGTCTTTGATGTCTCGAAGGATGTCTTAGAGTGTAACTTTGGTGTCTTTGAGTAAGTCCTTGATGTATTGAAGAGTGTCTTTGATTTCTCGAAGAGTAACTTTGGTGTAACGGAGAGCACCTTTGACTATTTTTCTTACTTAGCGACATATAATTTTAGTTACGAAAGTGTTGAAAAAGTTACATTTGACTCTTTTAGTTGAGGAAAAAGACAAAATATGACGACAGTGACTATTTTAGTGCTCCACAAAGTATAATGCCAGTTAAGAACGACGATGATAGATATCTTTGACTATATTTTCTTACTTGACTATGGATAAAGTTAGTTATGAACAGTGCTGAAAAGATTCCTTTGACAATTTTTAGCTAAGCGAAAGGCTGTTTTAGTTAAGAACGGTGTTGAATGAGGTTAATCCTGACTATTTTCAGATGAGAGAAGTGATATTTCAGTTAAGAAAAGACAAGGAAACATGATGAAGTAACTATTTTTAGTTGACCGATGAATACTTTTAGTTAAGCAAAAGCCAAAACATGATGAACATGACTTTTTCTGATGATTGGCAGATAATTTTAGTTATGAAATGACAATGAAACATGATGAACACGGTTATTTTCTGATGAATGGGGAATATGTTTAGTTAAGAAATGATGAAAGTTATTATTTTTAGTTGATTGACGATGGATAAAAGCTAGTTATGAACAGTTTTGGAAAGTTTCCTTTGACAATTTTTTCTTGATGAAACATAGCGCCTGTTAAGAAAGTGCTGAAAAAAGTTTCCTTTGACAATTTTTAGCTAAGAGAAAGGTTGTTTTAGTTAAGAACAGTGTTGAACGAGGCTATTTCTGACTATTTTTAGTTGACTGGATAATAAGTTTAGTTGAGAAATGACGAAAGTGACTATGTTTTTAGTTGATTGGTGAAAGATTTTTTAGTTAAGGAACGTTAGATAACATGTAAGGGGAAAAACCCAGAGAACATATGGGGAACATTGCAAAGAACATATGTAAGAAAAGTTGATGAATACAGTGAACATGAAAATATGATAAGGAGAATAGGGAATACAAAGAATGAACAATGGACTTGTGAAGAACATGGAGAATATGACAAAGAATGTAGAAAACATGTAAGTGAAGGTGAAAAACGAAGTGATCTTGTGAGGAACATGAACTTGTAGAGGAACATGAATATTGACAAAGAACACAAAAATATGGAAGTTAGCATGAATATTGAGTATAAAAGTTGTAAAGAGAACATGTGATGAACGTGAAAACATAGAAAATATGACTAGAATTTGTAGAGAAAGTAATGAGACTAAGAGAAAGATTACAGAAAAAATGGAGATACTTGTGAAAATATGAACTGAATGGGACTGTGAACATTTGAAGAACATGGAGTGAACATAGAAAACATGGACAAAATGTGAAGAACACAGCTGAATATAGAGAAAATATGCAAATACAGTATGATTATTGAAGGTTTTGATACGTTGGGGATGAGAAGGGTAAAGTAAATACTCTGATAAACAGATAGGCTGGAGAGGGACTTGATCGAATATATTTATGTCTGATGATCTAAGGCTGAGGAAATGGAGCTTGGTTAATGCCCAGATTAATTTTACTACGTTAGAAATACGGTGATCTTAAATCTCAGGGTGATTTAGTTGGAAAATAAAGAACTTGTACAAATGAACAAATCTGGGGCACAAGAGTTGAAACTTGATAACTGAACTGGTTTTTATTTACTATGTCTGAAAATGTAGTTGGGTGATTTGGACTGAGAGTAATGATTTTAAAAAAGTGAGCTTGGACAGAGGACAAGAGCTAGAGTTTTATAATTGTTTACTTCATATTTACTATGTCTGAAATACAGAGGGTAAAAATTTCGGGGAAATTGATGGTTTATTTACAAAGACTTGAGGGTGGAAGAGGGTGGGGGACAAGAGCTGGAGCTCAGTAACTGACTTGATCTTATTTACTAACTTTGAAGTATGTCTGCTTTTAATTTTAGGGAAATTGATGGTTTATTTACAAAGATACGAAAGAGAATTAAGGCGGGGACGAGAGCTGGAGCTCGATAACTGACTTGATTTTATTTACGGTGTCTGAAATGCAGAGGGTAAAAATTTAAGGGAAATTGATGGTTTATTTATAAAGATACGAAAGAGAACTAAGGCGGAGGACAAGCGCTGGAGCTTGGTAACTGTTTTGATCTTATTACGGTGTCTGAAATACAGAGGGTAGAAATTTCAGGGAAATTGGACTGATACTAACGAAGATACGAGAGAGAGCTAAGGCGGAGGACAAGAGATGGAGCTTGGTAACTGTTTTGATCATATTTACGGTGCCTGAAATACAGAGGGTAAAAATTTCAGGGAAATTGGACTGATACTAACGAAGATACGAGAGAGAGCTAAGGCGGAGGACAAGCGCTGGAGCTTGGTAACTGTTTTGATTTTATTTACGGAGTCTGAAATACAGAGGGTAAAAATTTCAGGGAAATTGGAATGTTACTAACGATCTTGTATAAACGAAATAAGGTGGGGGACAAGCGCTGGAGCTTGGTAACTGACTTGATCTTATTTACTATGTCTGAAATATGACTGTTTAAAATTTCAGGGGGATTGGACTGCTAGTAGCGAAAATGTGGTCTCTGCCAAATTTGGGTCTTTAATTGGACTCTGATTAATTTCGATCATGAACTGGACTCTGAATATTTTGGCACAAAGTAGACTCTGGCGAATTTTGCTAGAAAACTGGACTCTGATGAATTTCGATCAAGAACTGGACTCTGTCACATTTTCACAGATTACAGGACACTGATGAAATTTGAGCTTAAAACTGTCTCTGACTAATTTTGCTCTCAAAGTAGACTCTGTTCATTTTTAGGTATAAAATGGTCTCTGACGAATTTCTGTCTATAACTGGGCTCTGTTCAATTTTGGTCTTTACAGGTGAAATAGCGGTAAATGGATATAAAACTAAATGTTATGGCTAAGTTGTCTGTTTTCCTTAACAAAACGTCTAAGACAATATTCTCTGAAAATGCTCTTTGAAAATATGTGATTGAAAACGGGCAAAGGATGTCCATAGAGTTTACCTGGAAATGCTGTGACACAAACACGATTTTTCTAAAACTTTTCTTTAAGATTTTCCTACTTATTTTCCTATTAAGAATGCTTAACAAACCTCTAAGATCTCAGAAATTATTTTCCTCATAAGAATTCCTTACTTCCAAATCTGTGACTCCCCAAATTTGCCTGAAAACCCCCACGACTCACAGACGATATTTCCCAGAAACAAAATATCGTCTTTGAGTCGTACGACTCACAGACGATATCTGGCCGGAAAAAAAAAAATATCGTCTGTGAGTCTTACACCCTACTACTCACAGGTATACCTCCCGCACCATCCACACCACCACCACAGGTATACCTCCCACACCATCCACACCACCACCACAGGTATACCTCCCGCACCATCCACACCACCACAGGTATACCTCCCACACCATCCACACCACCACCACAGGTATACCTCCCGCACCATCCACACCACCACCACAGGTATACCTCCCGCACCATCCACACCACCACCACAGGTATACCTCCCACACCATCCACACCACCACCACAGGTATACCTCCCGCACCATCCACACCACCACCACAGGTATACCTCCCACACCATCCACACCACCACCACAGGTATACCTCCCACACCATCCACACCACCACCACAGGTATACCTCCCGCACCATCCACACCACCACCACAGGTATACCTCCAACACCATCCACACCACCACCACAGGTATACCTCCAGCACCATCCACACCACCACCACAGGTATATCTCCCACACCATCCACACCACCACCACAGGTATACCTCCCACACCATCCACACCACCACCACAGGTATACCTCCCACACCATCCACACCACCACCACAGGTATACCTCCCGCACCATCCACACCACCACAGGTATACCTCCCGCACCATCCACACCACCACCACAGGTATACCTCCCACACCATCCACACCACCACAGGTATACCTCCCACACCATCCACACCACCACCACAGGTATACCTCCCACACCACCACCACAGGTATACCTCCCACACCATCCACACCACCACCACAGGTATACCTCCCGCACCATCCACACCACCACAGGTATACCTCCCACACCATCCACACCACCACCACAGGTATACCTCCCGCACCATCCACACCACCACAGGTATACCTCCCACACCATCCACACCACCACAGGTATACCTCCCGCACCATCCACACCACCACAGGTATACCTCCCGCACCATCCACACCACCACAGGTATACCTCCCACACCATCCACACCACCACAGGTATACCTCCCACACCATCCACACCACCACAGGTATACCTCCCACACCATCCACACCACCACCACAGGTATACCTCCCACACCATCCACACCACCACCACAGGTATACCTCCCACACCATCCACACCACCACCACAGGTATACCTCCCGCACCATCCACACCACCACCACAGGTATACCTCCCGCACCATCCACACCACCACAGGTTTACCTCCCACACCATCCACACCACCACAGGTATACCTCCCACACCATCCACACCACCACAGGTATACCTCCCGCACCATCCAAACCGCCACCACAGGTATACCTCCCACACCATCCACACCACCACCACAGGTATACCTCCCACACCATCCACACCACCACCACAGGTATACCTCCCGCACCATCCACACCACCACAGGTATACCTCCCACACCATCCACACCACCACCACAGGTATACCTCCCACACCATCCACACCACCACCACAGGTATACCTCCCGCACCATCCACACCACCACAGGTTTACCTCCCACACCATCCACACCACCACAGGTATACCTCCCGCACCATCCACACCACCACAGGTTTACCTCCCACACCATCCACACCACCACAGGTATACCTCCCACACCATCCACACCACCACAGGTATATCTCCCACACCATCCACACCACCACCACAGGTATACCTCCCGCACCATCCACACCACCACCACAGGTTATACCTCCCGCACCATCCACACCACCACAGGTATACCTCCCGCACCATCCACACCACCACAGGTATACCTCCCGCACCATCCACACCACCACCACAGGTATACCTCCAGCACCATCCACACCAACACCACAGGTATACCTCCCGCACCATCCACACCACCACCACAGGTATACCTCCCACACCATCCACACCACCACCACAGGTATACCTCCCACACCACCACCACAGGTATACCTCCCGCACCATCCACACCACCACCACAGGTATACCTCCCACACCACCACCACAGGTATACCTCCCGCACCATCCACACCACCACCACAGGTATACCTCCCACACCATCCACACCACCACAGGTATACCTCCCGCACCATCCACACCACCACCACAGGTATACCTCCCACTCCATCCATACCACCACAGGTATACCTCCCACACCATCCACACCACCACCACAGGTATACCTCCCACACCATCCACACCACCACCACAGGTATACCTCCAGCACCATCCACACCACCACCACAGGTATACCTCCCACACCACCACCACAGGTATACCTCCCACACCACCACCACAGGTATACCTCCCACACCACCACCACCACAGGTATACCTCCCACACCATCACACCACCACCACAGGTATACCTCCCACACCATCCACACCACCACCACAGGTATACCTCCCACACCACCACCCACCACAGGTATACCTCCCACACCATCCACACCACCACCACAGGTATACCTCCCACACCATCCACACCACCACCACAGGTATACCTCCCACACCACCACCACCACAGGTATACCTCCCACACCACACACCACCACAGGTATACCTCCACACCATCCACCACCACCACAGGTATACCTCCCACACCATCCACCCACCACAGGTATACCTCCCACACCATCCACACCACCACAGGTATACCTCCCACACCATCCACACCACCACCACAGGTATACCTCCCACACCATCCACACCACCACAGGTATACCTCCCACACCATCCACACCACCACAGGTATACCTCCACACCATCCACACCACCACCACAGGTATACCTCCCACACCACCACCACCACAGGTATACCTCCCACACCACCACACACCACCACAGGTATACCTCCCACACCATCCACACCACCACCACAGGTATACCTCCCACACCATCCACACCACCACCACAGGTATACCTCCCACACCATCCACACCACCACCACAGGTATACCTCCCACACCATCCACACCACCACCACAGGTATACCTCCCACCATCCACACCACCACCACAGGTATACCTCCCACACCATCCACACCACCACAGGTATACCTCCCACACCATCCACACCACCACCACAGGTATACCTCCCACACCATCCACACCACCACCACCACAGGTATACCTCCCACACCATCCACACCACCACCACAGGTATACCTCCCACACCATCCACACCACCACCACCACAGGTATACCTCCCACACCATCCACACCACCACCACAGGTATACCTCCCACACCATCCACACCACCACCACAGGTATACCTCCCGCACCATCCACACCACCACCACAGGTATACCTCCCGCACCATCCACACCACCACCACAGGTATACCTCCCACACCATCCACACCACCACAGGTATACCTCCCACACCATCCACACCACCACCACAGGTATACCTCCCCACCATCCACACCACCACCACAGGTATACCTCCCACACCATCCACACCACCACCACAGGTATACCTCCCACACCATCCACACCACCACCACAGGTATACCTCCCACACCATCCACACCACCACCACAGGTATACCTCCCACACCATCCACACCACCACCACAGGTATACCTCCCACACCATCCACCACCACCACCACAGGTATACCTCCCACACCATCCACACCACCACCACAGGTATACCTCCCACCATCCACACCACCACCACAGGTATACCTCCCACACCATCCACACCACCACCACAGGTATACCTCCCACACCATCCACACCACCACCACAGGTATACCTCCCACACCATCCCACCACACCACAGGTATACCTCCCACACCATCCACACCACCACCACAGGTATACCTCCCACCATCCACACCACCACAGGTATACCTCCCCACCATCCACACCACCACCACAGGTATACCTCCCACACCATCCACACCACCACCACAGGTATACCTCCCACACCATCCACACCACCACCACAGGTATACCTCCCACACCACCACCACAGGTATACCTCCCACACCATCCACACCACCACCACAGGTATACCTCCCACACCATCCACACCACCACCACAGGTATACCTCCCGCACCATCCACACCACCACCACAGGTATACCTCCCCACCATCCACACCACCACCACAGGTATACCTCCCCACCATCCACACCACCACAGGTATACCTCCCACACCATCCACACCACCACCACAGGTATACCTCCCACACCATCCACACCACCCACAGGTATACCTCCCACACCATCCACACCACCACCACAGGTATACCTCCCACAACCACCACCACAGGTATACCTCCCAGCACCATCCACACCACCACCACAGGTATACCTCCCACACCATCCACACCACCACCACAGGTATACCTCCCACACCATCCACACCACCACCACAGGTATACCTCCCACACCATCCACACCACCACCACAGGTATACCTCCCCACCATCCACACCACCACCACAGGTATACCTCCCACACCATCCACACCACCACCACAGGTATACCTCCCACACCATCCACACCACCACCACAGGTATACCTCCCACACCACCACCCACCACAGGTATACCTCCCACACCATCCACACCACCACCACAGGTATACCTCCCACACCATCCACACCACCACCACAGGTATACCTCCCACACCATCCACACCACCACCAGGTATACCTCCCACCATCCACACCACCACCACAGGTATACCTCCCACACCATCCACACCACCACCACAGGTATACCTCCCACCATCCACACCACCACCACAGGTATACCTCCCACACCATCCACACCACCACCACAGGTATACCTCCCACACCATCCACACCACCACCACAGGTATACCTCCCACACCATCCACACCACCACCACAGGTATACCTCCCACCATCCACACCACACCTCCCACACCACCACCACAGGTATACCTCCCACACCATCCACACCACCACCACAGGTATACCTCCCACACCACCACCACCACAGGTATACCTCCCACACCATCCACACCACCACCACAGGTATACCTCCCACACCATCCACACCACCACCACAGGTATACCTCCCACACCATCCACACCACCACCACAGGTATACCTCCTGCACCATCCACACCACCACCACAGGTATACCTCCCACACCATCCACACCACCACCACAGGTATACCTCCCACACCATCCACACCACCACACAGGTATACCTCCCACACCATCCACACCACCACCACAGGTATACCTCCCACCATCCACACCACCACCACACAGGTATACCTCCCACACCATCCACACCACCACCACAGGTATACCTCCCACACCACCACACCACCACAGGTATACCTCCCACACCATCCACACCACCACCACAGGTATACCTCCCACACCATCCTCACCACCACCACAGGTATACCTCCCACACCACCACCACCACAGGTATACCTCCCACACCATCCACACCACCACCACAGGTATACCTCCCACACCACCACCACCACAGGTATACCTCCCACACCATCCACACCACCACCACAGGTATACCTCCCACACCATCCACACCACCACCACAGGTATACCTCCCACACCATCCACACCACCACCACAGGTATACCTCCCACACCACCCCCTCCACCACCACAGGTATACCTCCCACACCATCCACACCACCACCACAGGTATACCTCCCACACCATCCACACCACCACCACCACAGGTATACCTCCCACACCATCCACACCACCACCACAGGTATACCTCCCACACCATCCACCACCACCACCACAGGTATACCTCCCACACCATCCACACCACCACCACAGGTATACCTCCCACACCATCCACACCACCACCACAGGTATACCTCCCACACCACCACCACCACAGGTATACCTCCCACACCATCCACACCACCACCACAGGTATACCTCCCACACACCACCACAGGTATACCTCCCACCATCCACACCACCACCACAGGTATACCTCCCACACCATCCACACCACCACCACAGGTATCCCACACCATCCACACCACCACCACAGGTATACCTCCCACACCACACCACCACCACCACAGGTATACCTCCCACACCATCCACACCACCACCACAGGTATACCTCCCACACCATCCACACCACCACCACAGGTATACCTCCCACACCATCCCACCACCACCACAGGTATACCTCCCACACCATCCACACCACCACCACAGGTATACCTCCCCACCATCCACACCACCACCACAGGTATACCTCCCACACCATCCACACCACCACCACAGGTATACCTCCCACACCATCCACACCACCACCACAGGTATACCTCCCACACCATCCACACCACCACAGGTATACCTCCACACCATCCACCCACCCACCACAGGTATACCTCCCACACCATCCACACCACCACCACAGGTATACCTCCCACACCATCCACACCACCACCACAGGTATACCTCCCACCCAACCACCACCACAGGTATACCTCCCCACCATCCACACCACCACCACAGGTATACCTCCCACCCACCACCACAGGTATACCTCCCACCATCCACACCACCACCACAGGTATACCTCCCACACCATCCACACCACCACCACAGGTATACCTCCCACACCACACCACCACAGGTATACCTCCCACACCATCCACACCACCACCACAGGTATACCTCCCACACCATCCACACCACCACAGGTATACCTCCCACACCATCCACACCACCACCACAGGTATACCTCCACACCATCCACACCACCACCACAGGTATACCTCCCACACCATCCACACCACCACCACAGGTATACCTCCCACACCATCCACACCACCACCACACAGGTATACCTCCCACACATCCACACCACCACCACAGGTATACCTCCCACACCATCCACACCACCACCACAGGTATACCTCCCACACCATCCACACCACCACCACAGGTATACCTCCCACACCATCCACCCACCACCACAGGTATACCTCCACACCATCCACACCACCACCACAGGTATACCTCCCACACCATCCCACCACCACCACAGGTATACCTCCCACACCATCCACACCACCACCACAGGTATACCTCCCACACCATCCACACCACCACCACAGGTATACCTCCCACACCATCCACACCACCACCACAGGTATACCTCCACACCATCCACCACCACCACAGGTATACCTCCACACCATCCACACCACCACCACAGGTATACCTCCCACACCATCCACACCACCACCACAGGTATACCTCCCACACCATCCACACCACCACCACAGGTATACCTCCCACACCATCCACCCACCACCACAGGTATACCTCCCCACCACCACACCACCACCACAGGTATACCTCCCACACCATCCACACCACCACCACAGGTATACCTCCCACACCATCCACACCACCACCACAGGTATACCTCCCACACCATCCACACCACCACCACAGGTATACCTCCCACACCATCCACACCACCACCAGGTATACCTCCCACACCATCCACACCACCACCACAGGTATACCTCCCACACCATCCACACCACCACAGGTATACCTCCCACACCACCACCCACCACAGGTATACCTCCCACACCATCCACACCACCACCACAGGTATACCTCCCACATCCACCACCACCACCACAGGTATACCTCCCACACCATCCACACCACCACCACAGGTATACCTCCCACACCACACCACCACAGGTATACCTCCCACACCATCACCCACCACAGGTATACCTCCCACCATCCACACCACCACCACAGGTATACCTCCCACACCACCACCACAGGTATACCTCCCCACCATCCACACCACCACCACAGGTATACCTCCCACACCATCCACACCACCACCACAGGTATACCTCCCACACCACCACCACAGGTATACCTCCCACACCATCCACACCACCACCACAGGTATACCTCCCACACCACCACCACAGGTATACCTCCCACACCATCCACACCACCACCACAGGTATACCTCCCACACCATCCACACCACCACCACAGGTATACCTCCCACACCATCCACACCACCACCACAGGTATACCTCCCACACCACCACCACAGGTATACCTCCCACACCATCCACACCACACCACAGGTATACCTCCCACACATCCACACACCACCACAGGTATACCTCCCACACCACCACCACCACAGGTATACCTCCCACACCATCCACACCACCACCACAGGTATACCTCCCACACCACCACCACCACAGGTATACCTCCCACACCATCCACACCACCACCACAGGTATACCTCCCACACCATCCACACCACCACCACAGGTATACCTCCCACACCACCACCACCACAGGTATACCTCCCACACCACCACCACACAGGTATACCTCCCACACCATCCACACCACCACAGGTATACCTCCCACACCCCACCACCACAGGTATACCTCCCACACCATCCACACCACCACCACAGGTATACCTCCCCACCATCCACACCACCACCACAGGTATAACCTCCCACACCATCCACACCACCACCAGGTATACCTCCCGCACCATCCACACCACCACCACAGGTATACCTCCCACACCATCCACACCACCACACAGGTATACCTCCCACATCCACACCACCACCACAGGTATACCTCCCACACCATCCACACCACCACCACAGGTATACCTCCCACACCATCCACCACCACCACAGGTATACCTCCACCATCCACACCACCACCACAGGTATACCTCCCACACCATCCACCACCACAGGTATACCTCCCCACACCATCCACACACCACCACAGGTATACCTCCCGCACCATCCACACCACCACCACAGGTATACCTCCCACCATCCACACCACCACCACAGGTATACCTCCCGCACCATCCACACCACCACCACAGGTATACCTCCCACCCATCCACACCACCACCACAGGTATACCTCCCACACCATCCACACCACCACCACAGGTATACCTCCCACACCATCCACCCACCACCACAGGTATACCTCCCACACCATCCACACCACCACCACAGGTATACCTCCCACCCATCCACACCACCACACAGGTATACCTCCACACCATCCACACCACCACACAGGTATACCTCCCACACCACCACCACCACAGGTATACCTCCCACCCATCCACACCACCACCACAGGTATACCTCCCACACCATCCACCACCACCACAGGTATACCTCCCACACCATCCACACCACCACCACAGGTATACCTCCCACACCATCCACACCACCACCACAGGTATACCTCCACACCATCCACACCACCACCACAGGTATACCTCCCACACCATCCACACCACCACCACAGGTATACCTCCCACACCATCCACACCACCACCACAGGTATACCTCCCACACCATCCACACCACCACCACAGGTATACCTCCCACACCATCCACACCACCACCACAGGTATACCTCCCACACCATCCACACCACCACCACAGGTATACCTCCCACACATCCACCACCACCACAGGTATACCTCCCACACCATCCACACACCACCACAGGTATACCTCCCACACCATCCACACCACCACCACAGGTATACCTCCCACACCATCCACACCACCACCACAGGTATACCTCCCACACCATCCACACCACCACCACAGGTATACCTCCCCACCCACCACCACCACAGGTATACCTCCCACACATCCACACCACCACCACAGGTATACCTCCCACACCATCCACACCACCACCACAGGTATACCTCCCACACACCACCACCACAGGTATACCTCCCACACCATCCACACCACCACCACAGGTATACCTCCCACACCATCCACACCACACCACAGGTATACTCCCACACCATCCACACCACCACCACAG